>NC_061514.1:27260308-27308761 GCF_022539505.1 Lolium rigidum | reverse complement strand
ACATGTGGTCGTTCCTTATATCTTCAACATAAACATGGTATTTATACGGTTGGACAAAAATGATCAAATTTCCCCTTCACTACGAGCTACCTAGGCCGGTTGTGCTACTGCCCGGCTACGGGTCTAGAGAGTGAAAACTCTCGGCCAAGCCCTAGCTCAACCGAGAGAGGAGAATTTGGTGATTTTGGCAATATTGATTTTGACAATTTTTGGGATTGGAAGATTGTTGTCAACAAGGTCGGATAGAGAAATAATGATTCAGACATGATCCAAAGAAATGGCCTCTCTTAATTATGTGTTTTCCCTACGACTCAACGAAAGAAAATGATATAGAACTTTCACCATCCCCATTTATTTTCCCTTTTTGTGTATGGCTCTCCATTCATCAAAACAACAGTTCTCGATGCTAAATCTTGTTGGTAATACTTGCAAAATGATTAGCCCTTTAATCACTTGTCAACAACACCAAACCTGCTTACGGGTAAGAATGTGCTTTCAGCCTTGCACTATGCAAAGATGGTAGTCACTCTCACTAGTTTGTACAAAACGATCAACTTGTTGGTGTTATGTTTTAGGCCAGCATATTTGGAAACTACACAGAAACGCATGCTGATAACTTACGTTCTTGGATTAGATGATGCCATACATATATATAACCTAGTAATTCAGATTTAATCGTGATCTCGTACATTTAAAAAACATATTTGTTTGAGTGAAACCACCTATGAACCGTGCGATAGAATGATGCCTATTTTCATAGAAAACACGTATAGGAAAACAAGAATCTATATATTTTTGTTCTGCTGAGAGGTATTGCTCATTTAGATGTAAATGACAGACACACAACCTCCCTATGCTAAATGATTTACGTTCACCTTATGCATGATTACTTGTACAAAATAATTCTGAAGTCCAATCATCCAAATAGCTTCGATAATCGTTTGAAAGATTGCATCATGTGAAAAACATAGAAATAGAATGTCATGACATATGAAATTATACAAGAAAAGAGCACAATAACTCATATGGACTGAAACCGCACAAAATTGCTTTAAACCAAAGAGATAGGCCATAATTGAACCATGAATGCACACGCGGAAGGAAGCCCGGTCATGCCCATCAAGAAGTTGTTCTTTCGACGATGTAGTCTGTCTCAAGTCACGTACGCCCAGAAGCGAAGACCTGTCGCGTGTCTGGGCAACATGAACGTTGTGTCTGCCCGTGTGTGAATACTACATTCTGGGACAACTTATTCTTTCAACTTATTTGGAAACTAGATATAGGAAACCTTTGATCATGTGAGACTATCCCTATATCTACCTAACTCAACAAACTATCTTTTGACGAAACATTGTACACATGCAGACACTCACGGATATGTACATACACTCACCATACATGCACGAATGAGATGAGTCTAAGAGACTAATTCAACTAGTCTTGAGATCGACGAAGTCACCAAATGCATATATTGCTATCGATCGGAGTATTGCCTCCAATGAAAGAATATTCCACCTCAACGAGACAACAAAGTATCAAACCCTAGGGTTTGATCGCTTGTGAGATAGGGTTGTCACTGCTCTCCTAACCATCCAACGACATTTTGGTTCTCACCTAACTAAAAAACACGATGTCTTAAAATTGCAAAGAAAAGGGACCTCGTTTTGAATGAGTGAAACCACAAGGATGAAAATTTTGTTACAAGAATATTAGAACCTGTAGTTCTATTTTGTTTCTGAATTTGGGAGTTACTGCTCCTTAATTTAGGTAAAAAATAAATAGAATACCATCTATTGCAATCCAGCAGAACCTGTCCACCTTATGCACTATCCATTCTATATTTATAGAAACCCCATATAAACTAAAGTCCCCCAATGCGTATTATAGGTATGAACGAGCATGATCAATTGCACTGTAAGAGCAGCATTCTTTCGCTACAAGGGTAATAAAAGGAACAGAAGAAGGAGTTTCAGGGGCAAGTTCAGCTCCCCAACATCCCATTTCGGCTAGCTACAAAACTAAAATAGCCTTATTGGTTCTATCTCCAGAACTATACTTAACCCAGCAAAGATCCACTTACAAGGAAGGAAAATAAACAACAGGACCGACACTGACACCAACTCCTCGACGACCAAGCTAGGGCCATCACATGCATGCGTTCACTCGCACTAGCTAATTACTTAATTAGTCTCAGAGGAGGCCTCCCTTTCACGGTACTCCAGTCTTCATGGCCCCATGGAGAGCTAGCTAGCTAGCCTTATCCCATGCATGCATGCGACCATACTCATGCGATCAACTTAGTTGCTAACTCGCTAATTAACCTTACTCATCTCAGTCTCATATATGCATGCATGCTAATTCCAGGTTGCTTCAAGTCTTAGACTCACTGTGATGATGGGAGCTTACGGCTTGTGTAAGCTCTCGATCATGCCATCCGGCCCCCGTTGTAGGACGAAGCCGACTTCATCTCGGCCTCCAGGGAGCTCATGTCGCTGCTGCTTTGGTTGTGGTCACCTCTTGGAGTCGATATCCCGCGCACGATGCCGCCTCCGCCCACGCCGAGGAAGTCCCGCGTCATGTCACCGCCGCCGCCGCCACCACCACCACCACCAGCAGCAGGGTTGCCACCAACACCGCCTCCGCCCTGGCTGAACTTCACCTCGTGCTGGTCCATGTCGCACATCCTAGGATCAAACATCCCCGCGCCGGGGCCACCGTTGGCGCCGCCGAACATTCCGGCGGCATTAACGCCGCCACCAGCAGCCAGAGAGTTCATCAGCTCGTTGAGGTTCGCCTCGTTCTGGTCCATGTGCTGCGGTGCCGCCTGTCGCAGCTGCGGCGAGGAGCCGGCGAAGCCCCTGAACATGGACGCCGCGCCGTTGGGGCTGGAGGTCGCGCCCATCTGCGCGGCCTTCTGGAGCAGCGCGGTGGCAGACATCTGCGGCAGCATGGCCGCCTGGCCGTTGTACATCCCAGCCTGCGCCATGTGATCCCCACCAACAAAGTTGCCGCCGAAGATCCCCGCGGCCGACACCTCAGAGCCGTTGCCGCCTCCACCAGCTCCGCCGCTGAACTGATCGTTGCTCATCATGCCCTGGCTTGCATGCTCGTGGCTTGACCCGGAGCTATTGCCGTTGTTGGCAAAGAAGCCCAGGTTGAAGAGCCCATGGGCCGGCCCGCCCGCGCCGTTGCCTTGAAGGTCCGGGAGCTGCATGAGGCCGTGGAAGGGCTTTGACTGCATGAAGGAGTGGGGTCCGTTGCCCCCCTGATCGTCACCGAAGTCCTGCCCCGGAGCCGCGTTGAGGAAGAAGGCCGGCTGGGGCTGCTGCTGATTCGCGCGGAACGCGGACGCGCCTGTCGGAGACAGGAGGTGGTCGAGCCGCGCGGCGATGCTGCTGCTGCCGCCGCCGCCACCGAGGCGGAGGAGGTCTGGGGACGGGTGGTGGTGGTGGCCGCCGTCGTGCTGCATGGTGGAGTTGAGGTGGGATCCCACCTGGGACAGGCTGAGCGCCATGTTGCCGGCGTTGGTGGCGCCGTAGAGGTGGCTGGTGAGGGTGCTGAGGCTCGTCGGCGGCAGCCTGGCGCTCTCCTGCGCCAGTGCGTCGCAGAAGGCCCTGTGGGTGATGAAGCTGTCCCTCCTGCATACATTGACACAGCAAGAAAAGTTACGGACACGATACATCAAGTACAGACCATGCAGTCACGACTCACGAGTCTGCATGTGCTCTCACACCACATCACAAGTTCACAACACACTGCTCTCTTCTGGATCTGTAATCTAGGTCAGACCTGGCGCGACGTCGCTGCCTGCATGCCGTGCCATGCCATGCCATGCAATGCAGTACTGCATGGGCTGCCATTGACGTGCAGTAAAAGTGAACAGTAAAGTTGATGTGAGAAGAGCTTGAGAAGCCTGAAAAGCTAGCAGGACCCTGCATGGCGACGACGGATGCATGGCAAGGCTGGTCCACCGCATGAGACACGCTGGACGCGAGGGGCTCGCACCCCGAGGCGAGGAGGAGAGGTGGCTAGCGGCATCTCGGGCTAAGATATTGTTTTCTGAATCGGCATGTGAGCGCTGCGCAGCATCAACTGGGTCAGACAGACGGACTGTGCCACTGAATGTTGTGTTTGTAGCTAGTATCCCATGCACATCTGAATAGCGATTTCCAGTCTCCCTCTCGCTACAGCCACCACACCTACAGGCTACAGCCACCCGTGTTGCCCCAGCTAAGTTTGACAGGCAGTAAAAAGTGTTAGCAAATGCAGTGCGTGTAGTTTTATCTCTGTAACTCTGTTCCACAGTGTAATTTGATAGGATTTGACTCCTATCAATCACTTGACTATACATTGCTGTCAAATGACTACCAAAAGTAGTACTCCTACACTCCTTGTACTCTGGGTCAAAGGTGTTAGGTGTCCATGCATGCAGAGACGCCACACCACCACCCTCTCCCATGCACCACAAAGCAAAAGCTAGCTCAAGATCCCAGAAATCGATGTCAATCAAAGAGGAGAGGCGCGCGGAAAGGGGAAATCTTATCGATCGATCGAACGATCATACTAGCTTGCCATGCTATGCCTCTCATAGGTTCCCACTAGTAGGAAGCTTCAAAGGAGAAAGGCGTCGAGACAAAGGCATAGAGACATTGTCATGCACACGAACACACACACCAAGGTAAGCAAGCAGAGCAGAAAACTTTGTGGAGCTGGTAAGCTCGCTTCCCGAGGCCGCCATGACACAGGATAAAGCAAAAGCCTGCACCAGTGAAGATTTAAAAATGCCTACGGCAAGACAGCCCCCAGCCTGTGAACCCCAAAATCAAGGGACTGAAAACAAGTGTGTCAATTACAGTATGCAGTAGAATCACACGGTTGAATGTGTAAAAACAGTCTTGGGTATGGAACATGTTTTTTTTAACAAGGGTATGGAACATGTTGCTTCTCTATAAACTTGTGAACTTGTAGAAATAATATTTTAAAGTAAGAATACAGTCTTGGGTATGGACCATGTTGCTTCTCTCTATTATAGGTGTTTGTGCTTTATGTTGGTCGATGTGAACTGTATAAATAATAGTAGTATTATTTTGAGACTCGAGTTTTCAAAAAAAAAATTCAGCTTATCCGTATGGCTTCGTAATGGATCTAACTTTAGTCTATTTTCCTCCGAGAGGATCAATGGTGGATGCAACCGTCTACTGACGGTCGGTCGAGATATCTACATTCAGGCTAGCTGATGACATTAGTAGATTGAGAGATGTCTAGCTTATGTATGGATGTTTATCTTTAGATGGTTGATATTGTATATCGACCTTGTGTGATCCTTAAGATGTAATGACATGACTAACAAACTCCGGAATAAATCAGGTCGTGTGCATCAGTTGATGAGGAGGCCGGGGCACCATTCCCCATTTTGAGAAAAAAAAATCTTGTGAACTTGTACTACTACGCTTAGAAGAAATTAAATGTTCGGCATGCGTTTTGTTATGATCAGGTAAGGTCTCTTTGCATGAACAGTGAAAGAAACTCAGCTCTCCATGGCTCATGAATGCAACTCATGTTGGTGTTTCCGTTTGTGCTGCTAACTCCCCATTGGGGAATTTTATGCCGAGAGTATGAAAGATAGGAGTGACCACTTGAATGAATGAATTGAATGAATGCTTGCATGTCCAATTGCGTCAATAAATGAACCGTTGCTGAAGTTACGCTTGCTACTACACCTAGCAAGGCGATGTGCATGGCATGGCGACTTGCGACGTATCCGTGAAAAAGGTGTGGGTCTGCTGGCTCACTGGCACGGCCAACGAACGGCCCTGCCACATCCTAGCCGGCCAGCAGCCAAGTCACATGAGAGTTTAGCCTGTTGACATGGCAGCCAGGCGATGCAGTAGAGAGAGAGGGGGTAAAACAGAAAGCCTGCGATGTTTGCTGGTGACGAGTTGGACCAGGAGAAACGCGGGTCTACAGGACAGTGTGTGACAGCATGCAGAAACAACACACACATATGTGCATAGTCTGTAGCGTGTGTCTGGCTAGAGGGAGCCTTGTTTGTGGTTCCATCTTCCCAAGGTAACTAGTCAGGAAAAGGAAAGGATGGCCAAAGGACTTGTAAAAATATATTCCAAGCGTTTCACGTGCGAACAGTATCACTGATTCACCCTCCACCTTCGTCACCCTCGGCCGTCTCTTGCTTCTCAGGCGAGCTAGAGAAGAACTCCAGCAACAGCTAACAATGTCGATCAACACAGCCCCAAACAAAACCCTAACCCTAAGCCAACAAGCAAAAGGGACCACACACAACACAGACAGCACCGAGAGGAGGCATGCAGACATGCAGTGCAGGCATGCAACCTTGATCGATGCACATATATAGATACACGAATGTAGCTTGTATATAGACATAGATACAGAAATGGAGAGTAGCAAGCGGATGGTTACCTGGAGAAGAGGGTGCCGCAGTCGCAACGGTACTCGCGGGTGCCGCAGATCTTGGAGTGCGCCTTCCAGTCGGACTGCACGGCGTAGCGCTTGGAGCACTTGTCGCACTTCCACTTCTTCTCGCCGTGCTTGCGGCAGAAGTGCTTCTTGATCCCGGTGAGGTCGCCCAGGGCGCGCGACGGGTCGTGGTGGACGCACGTCACCTCCGGGCACAGGTACACGCGACGCCGCTGCACCTGGTTCGGGTTCTTCTGCTTCAGCTTCCAGGGGAGGTTGTGCCCGCGACGGTGCAGCTGCAGGTTCTGCTCGCGCTGGAAACCCTTCTGGCACACCTCGCACACGAACCGGTTAGTCGCCATCAGCGTCTTGGGAGAAAGCGCGATCACCTCCGCGTCTGGGTCTGCAAATTCAACAGATCGATCAACCAATGCATTCTAAGTAATTTAGCTAGCTCTCATGTGGTTCATGCATGACTACATTCCACTCTCAGCGTCTATATATGCATGTGGAATCCATTATGCATGCATCTACATCACAACTCTCATAAAAGCAAGATACAATGATGAACTTATGCACAATATATAAGAAGATCAGAAGGTTGAAAATTATGCAGTGGTGGCTAGTGATCCATGCTTGGAGGAATCGTAGTAGACAAAGGATGGTAGTAGAGCTAATGTTGCTGAGAATGGAGAACAAATTTGCATGTGACAAGAGTCTTAATTAATTATATAGAGGGGAATTTCTGTATTGTTGTAATATTAATTTTGTTTATCTGCTAGGCGTGCATGATCAAAAACCGATGCTGTTGGAGCTAGTAGAAATCACAGATTAATTTTAGAAAGATATTGTTGCTTATTATCTCTCTCGGCGTGGGGGGGGGGGGGTGAGCTAGAGAGTGGAGACAAACTAGGTCATGGAGAAGAGAATATTTGCATGAGATTTTGGGCAAGGAAGAAGTTTGCAGGACTGGTATAGAGAACAAAGGAATTGTCATGGATTGTGCCTATGGCTCCTGCTTGCATCTCATAATTGGGGAAAAGAATTGAATGTGCTCCAGTGAAGAGGATGACAGCTCATGTACATGGAATTTTGGCAGAAAAAAGGGACCTAATATTTTCCATCCGAAATATACTATCCAACTAGTAGGTTATCCTATCCTAAGAGAAAATTCTCAAAGAAAAAGGTGTGAGGAATTCTGGAGCCAACTGATCTAATGAAAACATGAGGTCGTAGAGGAACATGAGATCGACAAGGAGTCTACTCTAGCACCATGAGAAAAGGTACTTCCTACTCGTCAGTCGTCACCTGAATTTATTGTCTTCCTTCCAATTCCAGGTGAGAGAGTACACAGCTTTAAATGAAGTAGTATTGATTAGCAGAAGAAGCAAATTGAAGGCCAAAGTTCTTCCTCAAGGCAGGCTACAGTCTACAGCTTCTGCCTTTGAATTGAAGTAGAGCCAAAGGATAGGGGAACGGATCCAGTGAACCAGGGAAAATACTGAAATTAAGCAGTGGGTGAAAAAAGACAACCGTCTCATAAAATCCAGCACTGCCTAGCAAGACCAGGCTGTCGCTTAATTACGCACACGTCCGTTACAAAAGCATGCAATTCTCCAGTGGGGAAGCAAGAACGGAAGAAAACATGCAGCTAAGTAACTGAGTATACTAAAAAGATTTAAAAAAAACTGGAGAGAGAAAACTCAAGAGTGCGCATGTGAGGGAAGAAGGAAGATGCTTGCACTGTCAGGAACCAAATGATAAGACTCCAATCAGTCCAGACAAGATTTCGCAGTTAGCATGCAAGACTGAAATATTAAGAAAGGGTCCACGATGATTTGATTACCTGGTAGAGTCCTCTTCTTCTTGGCCGGTGGCGCCGCCGCCGGCGGTGCGCCGTGTTGGCTGGACGCCGCAGGCGCGGCGCCGGGCAGTGCCACCGCTGCCAGCTGCTGGTGCTGTGTTATCAGCGGCTTCATCTGGTCTTGCTGGTCCCCATCCCTCATCCCGAAGAAGGCCGCCGCCGCTGCTGCCGATGGGTTCGATGCCATCGCCTTAATACCCTCTTACACCAACTCCAAGCACAAGAACAAAGTGTTCCTTTCTTCTTCTTCTTTGCCCTTCGCTGAAAGAAGATCAACATATTTCCCATATGTTAGACGCCGCAATTAAGAAGAGAAGCAGCAAGCAAATAGTGGCACTACACAGCACATGCAAGAGAGCAAACAACCATGGGAGAGATGGAGATCTGAAAGATTCTTGGCAAATTAAGGAGGAGACCGAAGACGACGAAAGGAGTAGCTGCCGAGAGAAGGGAAGAGGGAGCAGATGGAAAGGCCCCAAAATTCCCTGAGCGAGTGATGGCTATTCCTATCTCATATGTATGCGCTTGGAATCGATCTGGAACAAGAAACAAATCGACAAGAAGCCGAGAAAAACTCCAAGGCCGCTCCCCTCGGCCGCTTAGGACTCTTCCGAGATTAACAAAACAACAAAGGCGGACAGGGAAATCCAAACAAACAGTTGCACTCAAAACAAAGTAAAAAAGAAAAGCATACGAACAAAAGCTCGCAAACACCCACACCCACAGAACTCACATATGACACACAAACAGATATTTTTATAAAATTGGAAAGGAACACAACAAGGGAGAAGAAGAAGGTGAGAAACATGGGATAGATACCTCACTCTCTCTGCCAACTGCTGCTGCTAGCTCTTCCTCCTTGCTCCCTGCAACTGAAGGAAGAGATAGAAGTGGGGATGAGGAAGGCTAAGAAGAAGGTTGTTGTCTGATTTCTTTCATCTCCTTGTCATACTTTTCTTTCTCTCCCTCTCTATCTCTTCCCTGCTCCTTTCCTTCCACCCTCTTATATGCCCCTCTCTCTATAAATTAATTTCTGAATTTTCGCCTGTGCTCTTTCCAAAGGCCTATGCACACCAGGGAAATATATAAAACATGGGTTTTTATATACAGCTCGGAGCAAGGTGGGAGGGAGAGGGGAGCGGCCGGGGCGCAAGCACACGCAGCCGAGCGGTGTCGTGAAGCGTCTGAGAGTTGGGTCCACTGACTGCGTGGGGCTTACCTCTCGCCATCTCACACACGCGCGCGCACACGGCAAAAGCTTTTCCCCTCCGGTTAGTTTTGGTCTTTTTCAGAGGTTTATGTGCGGCTGCAAGCGTGTGTATGTTTACGTGCGTGTGCTCAGGTTTCGTGTCATCCTAGCACGTCATTACCAAGCATGGCTTTGGATTACTATTCACCTAACTTCTGTTAGATTGTTAACCTTTTGTTGGTGATGTTGGTTTGCACGCATATATATCTTTGTGTCAGGCTGCGGAACAGAAATTGCCTCGAAGATTTATCATATATGCGCATCACATTCTACTGCAAAGCAACATAGTCCTAGATCGGCTGAAAAATACACGTCAAACTAAAACACACACCCAATGGTTTGGCAACTGAATTAAAAATATGTAGGTTGCTCTATATAAGTGGGGAGAAATTGTAAAATTATTATGACGGTACAATTAGGCAAACTTCACGTCGGAGCATTTAGTTGTGTGGATGTATCCACGGTGCACAAACTCTATTACTTCATTTATTCACATTTCTAGCATAATTTAGCTACTTTAGATCACACTAGGCCATCAAAATGAAGCACTCGCATTATTTAAACAAGCAGATTTACGACATCTCGTTGGTTTCTAACAACAAGGATAGTAATGTTCATACTGTGACATGTGACAGCAAGGAACAAGTAAAGTGATTCCAGTGAGCCAGAACTTCCACATTGTGATTCTCTTAGTGCTTATTTTAGGGCAAGGTTTAGTGATAGAATAAGAAGCAGAAATGCTTCCTTTCAGGTAGATTCAATATGGGACTCGGAAGCACACGATTTCTCTCATGACCGCTCTCCTGACCCCTCCCTTGGCGATTTCGAAATCCACCGCCACCACCACCACATCCCACCTTCTGATCTCGCCGGTGGGAACATTTGATCCAGGCAGAGATGACGGAGTTGAATTGGTCGCTAGGGATGATGTCGTTCGCGGAAGAGAGGAAGCTCGCCGAGGACAGGGCTAAGAGGAGAGAGGAGGAGCGGCCGAGGAGCGGCGGCAAATAAAGTTGAAGAGGAAGCTCCGATGCTCTAGATCTGCCTCGCCTCGCCGTGGGCCGTCGAGCAGATGGCCAAGGGGTGGCAGCCGCATCTATTGGGGCAAGGAATCGAAGAGCAGATCAAGGTGGCGCAAGGGATGCTTGATCTGAAGGATCCAGACGATCCGATGAGGGAGATGGCGCGTCAGGGGCTCGAGGAGCTGGAGGACATGCCGTGAGACAGCGAGGTTGGGGAATTTGGTCACCGCTGAGCAGTGCTGGTTCTGCCTCTGGGGGAATCGCGGAGATTCTCCATGAATGGGCTCGTAAGATCGATTCAGTGTCTGAAAAGCTCACGGTGGATTTGGAGGTATCTACTTTCTCAGCATCTCCATTGTCGCCTGGCGCTTGCACTGGTTCTATATTTGGGGACAACACTAAGGAAGTGACGTCGGTGGGGATCATGGCACCGCCTGCACCGCCAAACCGAAAGATCTCGGAGCTATTGGGTCCGAACCCTGTCAGACCCCCAACTCCAGCAGGGTGGTCTCGACCTCCGAGAGAAGACTCAACTTACATCAGCAGCTCATACGACCCGGAGAGGAGGCTGCCACCGATGAAGCAGGAGGAACTGACTGCCATCTCCATAATGGCAAGCTTCAAGCGCATCACAAGGCGCCTGTTAGGAGGAAGAAGAAGGTATTGTTCGAGGAACCCTTCAAGGAAGGGTGCAAGGAGATCGTGTGAAAGGTATGTGTCGCAGAAACAATCCTAATCGTTTTCCTATCCTTGAGGATTTCTCTGATAAGGAGAGGGAGATGGATAAAAATTTGTGTGATGTAAACTGTCATGTAACTCTCCCCATTTGCTTTGGTGACTACCTTGCCATTGCAATGGACAAGAGAGGCTCAAATGACAAAAAACATCAGAGGGCAGAGAGGGTTTGTTAGTCAAAAAGGCAGAAGAAATAGCACTAATAGAGGAACAAGTGTTGCTATCCCAGAACATAGAAGCAATGCTTCTTTGCAACATGGTTCAGCTGGACATGTTGATGATGCTCTATTAGAGGGATTAGATCATGGTTGGTTTAAAATTTGTAAAGTAAAAGCTGTTAGATAGAATTTATATCCTTTTCTAAAAGCCAAAAAAGCTTTAGGGATAGAGAGACCTGCTGCAGTGTTGCTAAGGCCACCAGCAGGGGACTTTGTCACTAAAGTTTATAAAAGGACTTGGAGGAAGCCATGAGATGACATGCAATGTTTTATAGGAATAAAAGTTTCTATTAAAACTGTGCCATCTTGTGGGCTTGTGGAAAGTTTGGTTGAGCCCAAGTCCAGCCCATCGTAACTCGGAAAAAGCAAACCATGTGCTTGGATAAAGCTAGGGTAGCGACCTCTCTGTCTGAAGGAGTCTTTATCCATGGACACTTGGACAACTTGTTGGGGAGCTGGTGGGAGCGTGAAGCTAGGGTTTCCAAGGCAACACCGGCGGCGGGCAACTCGGGAGAGACGGAGGAGAGATATGATTGTATGGGACGAGGGGGAAACTATGGAAGAGAAGGAGGTGGACCAAGCAGACAGCAACAATTTGGAGGATACAGAGGTAACAACTTCCAACGCCCACCCTTCTCTCGTCCTGGGAAATTTGGGGGAAATCAATGCCAGAACACCCAAATATTTGGTGGGGGCAGGGCCAATTCATCAACCAAGGCAGAGGTCAATATGGACAAGCGAACATGATAGTTCAGCAATAATCGAGCCGAGGAGAAAGAGTTAGTGATATAGAGCAGTATCGTGGGTTAGAGAAGAGCGGAGCCTATGTGCGTAAGAGTGTGGCTACTAGTTCAGGAGGAGTTTCAACTGGACAGAACAAGGTGGCTGATGAAAGAACAACCGTCTCTGCAACAATAGTAGCTGCTTCTTCAGGAACAACACAACAGGTTCAGATAGGATCAAATTCTAAGACAGAGTTAGCAGGGAGGAAATCAACACTGAATGATAATCTCCTTTGCAACAAGTGTGGAAAAAAGGGACACATTAATAAGGATTGCACTGAAGAAATTGAGTGTGTCAACTGTGGCAAAGGGCATCAGCACATGAGGTGTGCCTGGTTGAAACAAAAGAAACCAACTGCAAACCTTGTTGGATATGGAGGGCCTGGTTTATGCTGCTTTGCGGCTGAACATGCAAAAGAGAATGCCGGAGCTGAGGAGAAAGGAAAAAAAGTAGCAATAGTTTAAGTAAAAGAAGTTGACTTCCAAGTGGATGAAGAGTTGTTGGTAATGTGTCTGGGAAGAACCTACCCATGGAAGTGGACCTGGCAAGCAAAAGAAGTTTCAACTAGAAGATTCTTTGTCAACTTACCATCTGCTGCAAGGATAAATGAGGTGTCAATCTATGATTGGGTCACTTTAAGAGGTGCACACATCAAAGTAAATGTGAAACAGTGGTCAGATGAAAACTTGGCAGCTAGTAAACTTGATACAGTGTGGGTAAGGGCCAAGAGATTTCCAAAAACTACGAAGAACTATCGGGAGATCCGTGAAGTGGGCCTCAACCCTTGGACAAGTAATTGAAGTAGACATGGAAACTTTTAGGAAATATGGAAGCATCGGAATCCTGGTTGGAGTGGTCAACCACAAGAACATCCTCGCCATGGCAAAGCTCACAACAAAGAAGTGAAGATTTATTACATCTACTTCCAGGTTGAGAAGGTGGTGGAGGAAGGGTGGCTAAGGCCAGAAGAGGAGTATATCCAAGAATTTAATGAAATGGAGGACACCCTATCAAAGGAGCTGGGAAATAGAAGAGAGAAGAGGCGGAGAACTAAAGAAAGTGAAGGGACCGATAAGCGGAGCCACATTCAAGCAAGTGAACAGACTAGGAAAGCTTTGGAAGAAAGGGAGGAAGAAATAAAAAGACATAATGAACTTGATGCAATTGCTCTGGTAAAGAAAAAAGGGATAGCCTCATCACATCAGCCAAATCAGATGCAGAGCAGGAATGAGCTGATGGAGCCAACTGACAAAAGAATGGAAAAGGAGAGGAATAGCTTGATAGAGGAAACTGGTGATAATATGAAGGAACCTGATCAAGTGATGGAAGAAAAAACTGAGGACCTAGAAAAAATTGGGAGAGTGGACCTATCTGGTGATGAAGGAGATAAGAATGGGGAATCTGACTCATCTTTGAGCATGAACACAAAAATCAATAATGTGCATGATGGGAAGTCACCTAATCATGGGAAGAAAAAGCACAAGGGTGTGGGTATTTTGGAGAAGATAGAGGAGGCTAATGTGAATAGATTTAGCAACAGACTGGCCCCAAAAAGTGATGTGCCAATCATGGATAGGGCAAAACATAGAGCCATGGTGAGGAATCTTCAGTCTTCAGAAGGTAGTACATCTTTACCTACTCTTGCTAACACTTCTGATTATTGTATCTTAGGCATTGCTAGCAAAGTAGGGATTGAACTTGGCACTACTCTGGACATGATTGATACTAATTTAGTATTTATCAGAGAGCAATAGCAAGCTAGGGTGAATATATTTCTGAGTAAAGAGGAACCTAAAAATTTGGAGTATCAATTGGATATGGCCAAAATGGCAAAAGGGGACTGTGAGATTTTAACAGATAGTTTGATTGCCCCATACATTAGTGGGGGAGAACAGAATGGAGGGGAAAGTGGCTCCTCAGGAGCTTCACTGTAAAACTCCCATTAAAACCAAGATGAAGTGTAGAAAGGGAAAAAAGAAAGGATTTAAATGATAAGTGGCTTCACTTGGAATAGTAGAGGTACATGGGAAGAGAGTAAGAAAAGCTATATTAGACAGATTACAAGAGATCACAAATTGGACTTTGTTGGTATATAGGAACCAGTGAGACAGGAATACCCAACTAATTTCCTTAAGGAAATAAGTGGAGGGTATGAGTTCTGCCGGGATGGTATACCTGCAAGACGGAGATCTAGGGGGGATTTTACTGGGAGTAAATAGAGAAACTTATGATGTGGTGGAAAAGCAAAAAAGGGTTTATTTTGTTAGGTTACTTATTGCAAGCAAGAAAGACAGTTTTACCTAGAATTTAGTGGTGGTGTATGGGGATGCACAGCAAGATGGCAAAGCTAACTTCTTAATAGAATTGGTGAATGTCATTAGGAGCTCCACACACCCCATACTGATCATAGGAGATTTTAACATGACCAGGAAAGAAAGTGAGAAAAATAAGCCATGGGGATACAATAGATGGAGTCCCCTATTTAATGTTGTGATTGAGCAAGGTGGATTAATAGAAATATCTCTTTCAGGTAGGAAATTCACTTGGTGCAATAATCATGAAGATCCCACCTATGAATTATTAGATAGGGTTTTAGTATCACCATCTTGGGAAGAAAAATTCCCACCGGTGTGTGCAACAACTATGCCTAGTGAATTATCTGATCATACACCCATTTTGATCAAGATAGGGGATAGGCCCAGGACTTAGGCTATTTTCATATTTGAAAATTGCTGGTTCTTAAGACCTGACCTCAAAGAAGTGATAAATGGGGTATGGAATAAAACATATTATGGGAATGGGAACATTGATAGATGGCAAAAACTATTTGAGTGCTTGAGGAAAACCTTGAAAGGATGGAATTTAAATATTGAGGGGAATATAGGAAGAAAAGGGGATCTCTAGCTATCCAGCTAGATGAAATTGATAAAAAAGGGGAGTTATATGGTCTAATACAAACAGAGATAGAGGTTAAAAAGATGTTACAGACTCAACTGAAGACAATTATTAAAGAAGAGAAAATTAAATTGATTCATAGGGCAAAAGAAAAAGAGCTGTTGGAGGGGGATAATGACACTAGATACTAGCACTCCAAGGCAAGTGGGAGGAGAAGGAAAACTTTGATTGTAAGTTTAAATCAGGATGAGGGTTTGATAGAAGGTTAGGAAAATCTAAAGAGATATATTACTGACTTCTATAAAAATAAACTCTTTGGTAATCCAGATTTAAATGATATTCGATTTAATAATATATGAATAGAAAGGCTTAATGAAGATGATTGTGAGATTTTAATGAAATATTTCACTATGGAAGACTGATGTGTTTGAAATGGCAGCTAATAAAGCAGCTGGCCCAGATGGTTTTAATGCAGAATTCTGTTAGAAAAATTGGGAATTAGTGAAGCAGGATCTTTTTGACCTGGTGAATGATTTCCAAAAGGGAGAGTTAGATATAGCTAGGTTGAACTATGGGGTAATAACCCTAGTACCAAAAGGAAAAGATGTAGACATGATTCAAAAATATAGGCCCATCTGCCTCTTGAATGTGTCTTTCAAAATTATAACAAGAGTTTTGGTCAATAGACTCATTCAAGTGATCTGGAAGATTTTTCTTTTGAATCAAACAACTTTTATTAATGGGGGGTATATAATGGAGGGTGTGATTATATTACATGAGATTTTAAATGACACACACAGAAAGAAAAAATCCGGGGTTCTTTTCAAGATTGATTTTGAGAAAGCCTTTGTCAAAGTCAAATGGTCTTTCCTTTATCAATCAATGGAAGCAAAAGGGCTACCATCCAAATGGATAGACTTTATAATGAAAACAGTAACTAGTGGCAAAGTGGGAATCAATGTTAATGGAGAGATTGCGACATACTTCTCCACACATCAGGGGTTGAGACAGGGGGTCCACTTTCCCCCATTCTTTTTGACCTTGATGTGGATATTCTTGCAGTCCTTGTCAAGATAGCACATGAGGAGGGTTTTTTGACTGGACTAGGCATAGATCTGATAGAGGGGGTGTTTCTTTCTTGCAGTATGCAGATGATACCATTCTCCTTCTGGAAGATAACCTGGATCAGGCAACAAATTTGAAAGTAGTTCTCTGTTTATTTGAACAAATGTCAGGATTGAAAATCAGTTTTCACAAGAGTGATATTTACTGCCAAGTGGGAGCTCTAGAAAGGGAAGCGGATTTTGAGAGGATTTTCAGTTGTAATTTCGGGTTATTCCCTATGAAATACCTAGGAGTACCAATTAATAAGAAAAAACTGAGAAACTCTGATTGGGACTCTACTTAAGGCAAAATGAGGAATAAATTAGGACATTGGCAAGGGAAAATGTTGGTGATGGGAGGGAGAGTTACCCTGATCAACTCATCCATGACTAGTGTTCCTTTGTACATGCTCTCCTTCTATAGAATTCCTAGTGGTGTGAAAGATAAATTGGACAAAATTAGGAATAGTTTCCTATGGGATGAGACTGAAGATAAAAAGAAATATCATTTGGTTAATTGGCAGATAGTATGCATGCCAAAAGCTCAAGGTGGTTTGGGGGTTTTAGACTTGGAGAAAATGAATAATGCTTTGTTAGCTAAGTGGTTATGGAAGCTATTTAATGAGGATGGAATATGGTAGCAAATCTTTAGGAAAAAATATCTCCAAAAACAGACTCTTTGTGAGGCAGAAACCAAAAATGGGGACTCACATTTCTGCAAGGCCTAATGGAGATTAAAAAATTCTGTTCGCAACATTGCAGGGTTCAAGTAGGGGATGGAGCTAGGATAAGCTTTTGGGAAGATTAGTGGATAGGCCCTTCCTATCTAGCAAAAACCTTCCCAACATTGTACTTAGTCTCCATGAACAGAAATGTAATAGTAGAGAAAGGCTTTGATGCAGGTGTAGAAGAACTTAGGTTTAGGAGAGCAATAGTTGGAGGGCTTAGAGAACAATGGCATGAATTACAAAAGCTGCTGGAGAGGGTTAACTTAAACAATAAACCTAACAAGTTAATTTAGAAATCAACAAATTCAGGGAATTTTTCAGTTAAATCCTTGTACCTAGCAATGCAATGAAGTGGTCCCCTACAAGTTCATGTAGAAAGTTAAGATACCCCTTAGAATTAAGACTTTCTTGTGGTTAGTGCAGAAAAAAGCAATCTAACAAGAGATGTGATGTTGCAAAGGGGAGGTAAATGTGAGAAGAAGTGCCTATTTTGTGGAAGTAATGAATCTATTAATCATCTCTTTTTCAAATGTCCCCTTGCTAGATACATTTGGAATGTGGAAGCTGCACTTTTGGTTTCAACTTCCAATTTGAATCTGATGATCATTGCATCTCCAATTGGTTGAAGGGTTTGGGGGGAAAGAAAAAGGAAGTCCTTGCTGTAGGAATAGCTGCTGTAATTTGGAGCATTTGGAAAACAAGGAACTTGGCGTGTTTCGAGAAAATGGCCTGATGAAACTTATGTTGTGATCCTTAAAATATGTTACTATATTAACTGTTGGAGTTTGTTGTAGGTGAAGGAGGACGCTAAAAGTCGACTGGAGTTCTGTGCAAAGGTGCTGGAAAGAGTTGTGATGGAAGTATTTGGGTCAAGGAGAAGCTGGATTTTGTGGACTCCGAGGCTGATGATGTAGGAAGAATAAAATGAGAAGGAAGGAAAAGAAGACTGGCAACAAAAAACAAGGGAAAGCAAAGAAAAGAAGATGCAACTTGGTGCAAAATAGATGATCCAGATGGGAGGAGGTGGAAGTTGGCAACAATGAGGCCTTCTCTTCTTAGTTTCAGCTTGTTTTTCGCTAAAAACATCCTATCTTTTGCTTTGTCTGTTGAGAACTGTCGCTTATGGAAAACCTGTTGTAGTATGTCTAAGTGTTTTCTGCATTTGTAAGGTGTGTTGGGTTTCTTTAATGAAATCGGGGGTGACTCCCTTTTACCTAAAAAAGGTAGATTCAATATCAAATGATAAAGGCAGATTTATTTTGGAAAAACCTTTTACCATGGAAGAAGGCAAAGTAGTGGTTTTCAATATGAAACATAACAAGGCCCTCGTCAGATGGGTTCAAAATTTTAGTTTTATCGAAACTATTAGTAAATTGTGTGTGATGATTTATTTTTATGTTTAATGAATATTATAATGGGAGATTGGAGGCTCTATATTAGACTATGGCAACATTGAACTTCTAGCAAAGTGTCCTCGAGTGAAGTATGTTTAAACATATATGTATTTTAAATGTTTTGTTTAAAATATTAATTAAAGTTATTAGTACCATAGTTATGCAGTACATAATTAAGCTATTTGTAAGATATGAACTTAAAGACATAAATATATTAGATGCTATAGTCTTACTTCGTGAAACTTTGCATGAAGTTTGTCCACCAACACTGGACAAGTATAGAAAATTGTAAATAGCTATCAGGGTTATTGATTAAATTCGTGCTTATTTCCCCACTAAAAAAGTTTAAGATAGGGAGAATCTTTTTGTCGAATTAGTAGCTTTGTATTAGCCCGGTTGATAGAAAGAGCTCAAGAATAGAGATTTTAATTAAACTTTTGATCGGAACTTTAACTAATGAAGGACTCACTATGATTTAGACAGTCTAGGAAATTAAAAGATTACTTTTCATATTTAGTATTTATTTGTTCTTAAAACTAATTTGCACCTGTGTTATGGGTAAAATTCCTTTAAAGTACACTCCTTGGGTGCTCCATTGTGTTAGGGGTAAAATTCCTTTAAAGTACACTACCGGAGTGACTAGGCGCAGGTCAAGCTGCCCGCTTGGGTGATCCATGTGCCGTCATCGCCGCGTCTTCATCACCTTCTTCTTAGTTAATGGTCGTGTGGTTGATCTATGATCCCTATGACGTCTATCACTATGGTACACTCCTCTCTACTCTTCTCTACCGCTCTCTCTAATATCTACTTCATGTGCTTCGAATTCTAGGATTTTGTTGTTGTTGATAATGCCCTAGTCGCTTCTAGGGCTCATACGTGTTTGCTAAGTGTTAATCGTTCATCTATAGTTTGTATAGGCATACTGGTTGTCGAATTTGTCTTAGGCTAGGTTTAGCACACGATAGCTTCTAGGATTTTTGTCTGGACAATTTTTGCTAAGTGTTAACTGTATTTTGGTTCGGCTTTGTCAGTGTTATTGACACAAGTGTGGTTGTTGGGTTCGATTGAATTACTGTAGATCTTTCATAAGAAATGGGGTAGCTTATTAGCTTCTGTCGAGCTTAATTTTTATTTTCTTAGACTTATTTTATAATAATTATTGAGTTCTTCTTCATCGATGAAGAACAATTGGTTGCTTAAGTGTGTTCTAATAGTGGTTTTCATTTCATTAGGTGATGTCATGATGATTAGCTATAGTGATATACTTGAACTCAAGCATTATTGTTTTATTTCTTGTTTAAGGTTTGTTCCTAAGTGCATGCCTCTTTATTTTAATCCATGTGGTGCCTCATTTAGTGAGTGTGCACGGGATTAAGCTGTAATGGTGCTAGTAGGTTCTAGTGATGCTTCCCTGCAATCTAGACATGATATTCATGTTCTACTGGTACTTAGAAGAGGTTTTGATCCATTGAGTTAAAATCTCTCTCTGTCTACTATACTCATATTCCTAAATATCGATTGGTAAATTAACCTTTGCAGAGATTTTCTTAATCTTCCACGCTGTTGAGGAAGAACTTGGGACTATCTTAGATCTCTCTCTAACTATGCTAGAGTGTGTTTCTAGTTGGTGATCGACTTTGAGTTGTGAGGCTATTGGGTCATGGATCATGGCTATTTATTGTGGCCTTGTGACAATGATATTGACACCTCAATGTCATGCATGAATGACTCAGGTGCTTGAACTATTTTATGCCACCTCTCTATTTTGGACTTCGGTGTATGTGTGACTATGTTTTTGGGCTACTTAACGCATTTCTATGTTGGTTGTAAGTTTGCCTAATTAGGCATGTAGGTTTACTAATTAGAGTCCTCAGATCAATTTGGAAAATTACAAAGTGGCATATTCTAAAATGTTTTGATGAACAAGGAAATGTTCATTGCTTCATTATGATTTCTATGGGCTTTTATAAGTGGGAATGTTGTTGTTCCTGATCATGGATCTGCCCTTGATGTTGGCTACTATGGTTCAGCAATTGGTCATGGTTGCCTCCGATGCCTATCTGAAAGAACATTTCCCGCCCTTTTGGGTTTTGTGTGTTTGACGTCAACACTATGTATATTTTTATGTATGTTGATGTAGATAGGTACAAGCTATCAAAAATTATGTTGGATCGGTGAATTGCTTCAGACTGCTCGAAGTTCTGCAGCTTTTTACGTGGTCGGCGGAACTTCCGGCCCCAGCAGGCGGAAGTTCCGCCCTGGCTTTTTCTGCAGAAGCTCCTCAGCGCAGTTTGGCCACAGCTCTTTTCTTCCTGACCGGAAGTTCCGGTGAAGTTGGCCGGAAGTTCCGGTCGGCGGAACTTCCGCCCATCTTCCGGGCAAGTTCCGGAAATGCGAAATTGAGGCTCAGTATAGTCCAGTAAGGTTTTCGGGCAATTCCGGAACTTGGCCAGAACTTGGCCGGAACTTCCGGTCACCGGAAGTTCCGCCCAAGTTCCGCCCCTTCTTTTGCTTTGCAGGTATTTTATCAGAAGCGGAAGTTCCGGCCCAAACGGCCGGTACTTCCGGTGGAAGCCGGAACTTCCGGTGGAAGCCGGAACTTCCGGCCATCCTGGCCGGAACTTCCGGTGTAAGTGGTTTTCGTCCCCAACGGTCAGATCTGAAAGGTCCACCCATATAAATAGCTTTCTTCTCCAAAGGGACAAGTTGCTCAATCATTGCAAGAAAAATCTGCCAAGCTTCACCACCATTAGAGCCACCTCAAGAACACAAGATTTGCAAGATCTCCTTCCTCCCCCAACCAAAGCTCTTGATCCTTGGAGATTCGAAGGAGAAGACACCGATCTACATCCTCACCGAAGCGTTCTTCATTTCCCCTCACTTGTTTGAGGGATCTCATGCTAGTGTTCCTATTTGGTTCCCTAGTTGATTTGTTGTTGATGTGTTGTTGTTGATTGTTGTATTGTTACAGATTTGGGAGCCTCCAATTTGGTTGTGGATGTGTGCCCCAAGAACTTTGTAAAGGCCCGGTTTCCGCCTCGAGGAAATCCCTTAGTGGAAGTGGGCTAGGCCTTCGTGGCGTTGCTCACAGGAGATCTGAGTGAAGCCTTCGTGGCTGTTGGTTTGGATTCCGTAGCAACCACATTCCTCCAAACGTAGACGTACCTTCTTGCAAAGGAAGGGAACTACGGGAATCATCTTCGTGTCATCGCGTGCTCCACTCTCGGTTACCTCTATCCCACTCTATCTCCTATTGCGTTGCTATATCTTGCTTAGTTGATATCCTTGTCATATAGGTATATTCACTTAGTTGCATATCTAGAGAATTTACCTTTGTGTCAAGCCTAAGTTGAAAAAGAACTAAAAATTGGTTAGCACCTATTCACCCCCTCTAGGTGCGGCATACGATCCTTTCAATTGGTATCGAGCCTCGGCTCTTATTTCGGGCTTAACCGCCTAAGAGTATGCTCGGACGAGGAGCCCTCGGAAGGGGCCGCCAAGACGGTCTCCATGGAAGACTTCAATTCGTTGAAGTCCTCCATGGAAGCCCAAATGGAAAGCATGAAAAAGATGATTGCCGAGCTTTTGGCTCCGGCACCTCCCAAGGCTCCTAGTGTAGAGGTAAAAGACACGGGTGCGTTAGATGAGGAGAGGCTTCGGACTTACCCTCATCTACCAAACCCGTGGAAGGTGATAACTTAAACACTATCAAATCTACCAGTGCATCTCCTAGGGGAACTAGTGGAGGTGAAAGCTACAATCGAGTAGCTCCACCTTTCCTATCTCCCGATATACCGGTTCCCCATCCTCATTTGAACATTCGTGGTGACCCACCTAAGTTTTCTATTGATAATTTCGATACTTGGCAATTTGAGTTCCGCTCTCATGTTTGTAGTGCCTCCAATGAACTATGGAGAATCATCTTGGAGGGCTTCAAGCCATACAACCCCGACAAGTTGACTAGAAGAGAAGCGATTGATAGTCAACTCAACAACACCGCCTTACACATGATTCAAACTAGTGTGGGGACACCGGAATTGCATCGTGTCCGGAACTACACCACCGCCAAGGAAGCTTGGGATGGCTTGGCCGCTAGTTGCATTGGAAGTGAGAGCACAAGGAGGAACAAGTATAATGCTCTTAAGAATAAAGCCGAAGGGTTCATGAGGCTACCGGATGAAGATCATGAAGTCATGTATGGAAGACTTCTCACCATTGCCGATGCCTTACGGCTTATTGGTGCCACCCACATCAATGACACTTGGATCAGGGAGAAGTACATTGAATGCATGATGCCATTTGTACCCATTGATGTCAAGACTCTTGTGGGGAGGGAATGCTATTCCTCTCTCACCTCTCAACAAGTCGTGCACGAGATGCAAGCTCTCAAGGTGCTTGAGGAAACCTCTCATGATTCTCGCAATCGTGCTCTTGGGATGGCAAAAGGTTCCAACCTTGCCTTGGTGGTCAACTCCGTTGAAGAAGTGATTCCTCAAGAATCTTATAGGGCATCTTGGAGTATGTCCTATCCGGAAGATTTGCAATGCCACTACCATGATCACATGGCCTTCCATGCAAAATCCTTTTGGGTTGATCCCTCCAAGGCCAAGGAAGACAACATCAAGAGGAACAACAAAAGTGGGTTCACTAGCTTTGGTCCAAAGACAAGATCATGCTACAATTGTGATGACAAGCGCCACTTCATTGCCGAATGCCCCTATGAGAATAGAGAGCTTCATAATGGGAGGCTCATTCCCAAGGACAAGAGCAAAGACACAAAGGGCAAATATTCAAAAGCCCCCAACAAGAAGTTCTACAACAACAAGACCAAGAAGGGCAAGAGGCCCTCAAGAGTTGTGCTAGTAACAAGGGAAGAATATTCATCCGATGAAGTTGAAAGTTATAGTGGTGATGAAGATGAAGAAAGCTCAAAGGAATTGGCCGCCATCGTCACCACCAACGTACCCTCTTCATCTCTCTTTGAATCTCCCAATGAGAACCCTCATATCAAGAATGCACATTGCTTCATGGCAAGGTCCTCCTTGGACACACCTATTGTGCTATCAACTCAAGAAGAGTATACCTCCGGAGATGATGATGTTGATGATGAAGAAGATGCAACCTCTAATGGATTGGTCGCTCTTGCCTCCTCTCCACTAACTCTTCATCACCAAGTGAATCCCCCAATGAGGTCATTCATGTGGGGGAAGAAAGTTGCCTCATGGCTCAATCCTCCGAGGTATCATCTCCTAGTCCCTCTATGCCTAACATATCTAGTGATCTAGGGGTTGATGATGCTAGTCTAAAAGTGAAACAAGAAATGCTAGATTTTGATGATTTCATTCTCAACCTACAAGGTAACACTCAAAAGCATGTTTCAAACCTCATGGTTCGTTTAGCTCAACAAAGTGATATGCTTGAGAAAAAGGGTCAAATAGAGAGAGAAGACTCTCTCGAAATCCATGCTCTTAAAAATGCTCTTGAGGAAAGTCAAGAAACTATAGCTTCTCTTGAGGAGAAGCTAGAAACTCTTGAAGAGCCTCAAGATAAAATTAACAAGCTCACTAAAGCTAGAGATCTTGCTAGGGCTAAGTCTAAAGTGCTTAAAAAGGAAAAGACCTCTAGGTGCGGCATACGATCCTTTCACTATCTGGTACCTTTCATGCTTACTGTTTTTTAAGAAATACATTAGAGAAACTACCTTCAAAGTTTTTTTTTGAAATAGTAAGAACCCAAAATTGTGTCCCTAGGAATGTTAACATAGGTGGTTGGGTTGTACATCCACTTCCCTAACCAAGTGAGTTAGGCTCACTTCTTTTCCTACTAAATGTTGAGATGCTAAACATGATCTTGGGAAGATCATTATTGTACTATTGTTGCCTTATTGCCTATGCTATGTTAATGGACATGATGATCCAAGTTGCCTTCTATTTTGGATGTTTAAAATCCCAAACACATTACTATGATTCTTCTCGGTATCATTCCCCTTCGATTCAATAGTAAATGGCTTCACCAGATGATGGATCCAACATTTTAACCATAACACACTTGGTTTTGTTTGTGTTCTGTTGCAGGTTTGAGAAGAACAAGGTTGAGATGGAGATGAAATTGATAGATAGGTTGTAGATATGTTCAGAGACGATATTTCTTTAGTTTCCTTTATTTTGTATTAGGGTTTTCTTTCATGTAATTTAATTCTTTGAAATTTATCTTGTAAATAATTTTGTATTGATTTTGTTATGAATGAAAATCTATTGTTGAACATCGTGCAATTTCTATTGTATTTTTTATTTTTTTATGAATATTTGAATTTGAACTCATGTTTGAATAATTCAAACTTCATTTTTTGAATTCAAATCATATATGATATTTGAGATCATGTATATGTGTTGTTTTGAAATGTGTGTGAATATAGATCAAAGACATAGATCTTGGTTCAAAATATTTGAATTCACGTTTGCTACACAACATATGTGACATTATATGGCGCTCACTCCATGACAATTTAGTCAAAAAACGTCAAAGTTTGTGAAATTTTGAATATTTCCTCACATTTTTCACTGTATCATCATGGAATAAGCGTCATTTAATGTCATGTCTATTGTAGTGTTGACTAGACGACGTGGGCTTAGCCCAGTGGTTGGGGTCGCAGTGGCGCACCCTAACGACCGGAGTTCGATTCCTATCAGGGACAAATTTCGGAATTGTCACGCCAAGTCCCGCTTCTACTAAATCAAAAAGTGTCTAGTTCCTCCTAGACACGGTTTCATTTTTTATTGTAGTGTTGACTAAGTCAAATCTTGGCTTTGAATTCAAATAAAGTGGGTAAAATTGACCTTTAATTCTTAAGCAAACAATTGGTATCACTAGGGTACAAACATTCAAATTTCAAGTTGGTTTTTTATCCTACATTTTGAACTATAATCCTAGTGTTGACCTAGGTCAAATCAAACAATAGAGTTCAAACTCAAGAACTTTGTGTTTCCAAAACAAAAGTTTGAAAGTTTCTCATAGTTTGAGATGATTGATATGCAAATTCACAAATCGTACTTCTACCCTTCTGAAGTCCTATTCTTCAGGGTGTTACAGTGAACCAATAGTCATTCTGGAGCGCAAATTGGTGAAAATAGGTAATAATTTTTATCTTGAGGTGCTGATCAATGTTGTGCACTAAGATTCGTCTAGGACTACCTCGAAGGATTACGACACGCTCATGGAGCGATTTATAGATGCACCGGCACACAACCTTATTTTCAAGGGGAGGAACTTGTCTCGCACTAACAGATTTAATGATCGACATCATAAAAAAGACGTAGACACAAAGCTTCGTGGGTTCAAATGTGAGCAATGGGCTAAGAAGGTGCATGTGGGCCAGAGCTGGACAAAATAGCCAATGCAAAATAACATATATAACAGTGACATGTGGACAAACAAAGATAGAGAAGATATAAATTGAATCTTGAATCAGCTTATCTCTTATGAAAAATTGTATCACTGATTTGTGATCCCCTGGTTTCCCGTGACATCACATACATATGATCAAAGACGTGTGGATCTTCAAACAGTAGCAGCTGCTTCACAAATACAAGATCATGAATAGTTCCATTGAGGAACACACTTTTCACACCCATATGATATAAGAAAATATCATGATGGTTAACATAGGCAAGCAAGAAATCCACACCCTCCACTTGTCAGTAACCTTGAGACACTAGCTTGGCCTTGTCATGCAAGACTTGGGCACCTTCATCCTTGCTTCTTCCTTTAGAAATTAGCAAGTACTAGTGACATTGTGCTTTTTTAAGTTGGGGTTTTTCCACCATTGTCTAGACTTTGTTGTGCTTGAAGTTGTCTGGCTCTTGTTGCATGACAAGAATTAGTATAGATCCTTGAGGGCTTCATTCTCTTTCGTGGGTTCAGAGTAGGAAACAATCCAGTTGTGTTGGCACAAATCGTCTCGAAAACTCTTAGGAGTGTTGGCTTCCATGCTCGTATAGTAGTGTTTGCATTTAATAATTTTTTAAATCTAGGAAACCCCTTGCGTAGAGAAGGTGTATGCCAATTGTACGATAGAAACTAAAGATAATGGCACTATTTCCACCCCATGTCTCTAATAATTCGTATTAGAACTCTACCCCATAAAATAATTTTGATTAAGACAAATGAGCTAAACTAGACATAACCGATTACTTATAGTTAGGTAAAATATAGGATACACGTGTCATTCTGTGGAGCGAAATCATTGATTTTCAATCTAATATGTCTATGGGATATGTACATAGGTCCTCGTGAGACCATGTGTTGCGTAGAAACATGGGTCCATAAATCCTAGTTTACCGAAGTTATAAAACTACTCCCTCTTTTCCTTGAGATAAGGTGTATTAGTTTTTAGAAAACTTAAATGTGACATTAGAATCGTTAGATTCATCGCGAAATGTATGTTCATATTTATTTAGTATTTGTCACTCAATTATAGACATGTGTACTTGCATGTCGCGATCGTACGAATGACGGAGGTATATATCAAGATAGGTTTGAAGGAATGGAGGAAATTATTCACATTACCTGCTTGCCTATGCGATACTCTAAGGGAACGAACACAAAAAGGGGAGAGGCTCTCGGTTTTTTGCCGTCTCCTTGATTTTTCTTGAAAAGTATTTGAATTTTTCCAAATGGGAAATAGTGCGATTTTTCTTGGTATTAGTTTTCTTAGAAAATCAAAATTAGTTGATGGAGTTAAAATGCAAATAATCGATGTTAGCAAAGTAAAAAAAAGGAATATCATTCATACAAAACTAGACTTGGGAATATGATAAATCGTGGAAGTAATTTAGGGCATATGATCAATCCCACCTATTGTACGAGACAAATAGGACTACCCACAAAGGGTCCCCAACACCATCCTGTGCAGGTTAGTGGAAAATACAAAGGCATAAGTAGATAAGTTATAAGCATAAAAGAGAAAGCATGGGTAATAGAAAGAAGAGAAAGAAGAACAAGTCCAAGAGAAGAAGTGCATCCCACTAAATATATTAGTGCTCCCGTACATGAGCTCAAGTCATGGGCCATGGAATACCAAAGAGCTCTTGATTTTCCCCCACTACGGGGCTTTTTGGGCATTTACCTAGAATAGACAAGTGGCCCTATGTTACATATCCACCAATGATATTTGTGGCCATTTTTACAAGGCCTTGAGCCCATAAAAGGTACCCCATGAGGCCGCTTGGAACTTAGCTCTCATATGAATCAAGAGCCCCCTCTCAAGATGTGACCTACTTCTAGAGTAGATCCTTTTCGACTTTGAGTTCGAACATGATTCTTCCGACGGGATACCTCTAGACTTCAAGATCTCGAGCGTAATCACAAAAGAAGTGAGACCACAAAGGAATTGCACCAGTGTTGAAGTGCCTCCTCCTAAAGCATCTCACTGTACGAGGTGTTTCCATTCTGGAAGATGTATTAAACATGGTGCTCTCTATGTTTTATGCCTTAGAATGTGTTTGGTTGGTTGCCAAACCATGGAGCCAAGTGGATCATACATTTTAGGCGTGTGTGTGTGTCCATAGAGTATCTACATGAAAAAAACATAGTAGAGGAATATTTAACGTACATCTCACATCAATTAGCCCCTCAAAATTAGGAAGACCAAGTGGTTTGTGTCATCACGACCCTCTGTATTTGTCACTAGTCTATCACTCGTTTATAAAATATCCCATATGCATGCAAGCACAGTGTTGGTCCTCATATAGTCATACACTAATCCATGACCATAATCCTTCTTCCCATCCACCAACCTTAGATAAATCATTGTTGGGGCATGTTAACCTTGTTATCATTAGGCCAGGCCCATGGGCCCCGCTGTGATGTAGCACTTTGCAAAGATGGGCCTTTATGAACTTCAACAATAACTTTCCCATATACTCTCCATCAAATACGGACCACATGGATAGGAGGGGGCCATCCACAGACACCTAAGAGGCCACGAAGTTTTTGTTTGCATAGGTGAAGGCGCTGGACTCGGACTTCATGTCCACGAACATGGGCATCACCACCACTGTTCAAAGCTTAATAGAGGATTCATGCATTCACCATGCCTTTGTCACCTTCATGTATGAGGCATCGATTGATCCTTTTTGTTTTTGTTTTTGTCACTTTCCTATTTTGGCCTCCATTCTCGAAGGATGGTTGAGTCAATGTAACGACTGGGAATGGATGAGGAACTGGAATAGGGTATAATTTTTTTTATTGTATATTGCCTTTAAATAAACATATACTTAGAGAACCTTGATGGCCTGCAAGAACATAGGTTTTTCGGAGCATAAATTGTGGAAGTATTCACCAAGTTGTTATATCGATCCCAACGAAGAGCGTTGGCAAGTATTTATGATGGCCATTTCCGTGGCACCTAACATGTCACTTGTATTGAGTGAATTGACTACAAGTGTTACAGGTAAAAATTGTGAGTGGAATTGGATTACAGGAAATAAATTTGAACTTGATTAAAAAGTAAATAACACAAACAGGAAGTAATGAGAGTTGTTTGGAGTTTCATGAAGATGAGATATTAGGGGTGGGGAGAACCAGTTCATGATGATAGGGATGTGCCGAATGGATGATATGCAGATGAAATAAGTATATGATTGTAGTGCTTCATTTTAGGATACAAGTAGGCGACCAGCCCTCGAGTAATCTATCTTCTTCATTTAGGGATTGAAACATACTATTGTCTTATCACCTGTTACCATATGATATGGCCAGTGCAAGAATTATGGTCATAACACTAGACCAACACATTAAGGTTAATGGTTTCTTGTGCTCCCCGATTTGTGCATTGCTTCCCATTGATATCTCCACTGTCACTAGGAAGCCGCAAAGTCGCTAAACAACAAGTGGTCATCTATGTATGTGCCCTTCATTATCGTTAGACGACAATCATTATGCATAACATAGCTAATCAATCTCGTAAAACATAATGATAATAAATCTCACAAATGAATGTAAATGACAATAGGCACATCATATCTCATCAATCCCATAAGTCTCCCACTCATATGGAGTTCACTCGCGCATGAGACGATAATAGAACAAACAAATAGTGATTATGCAAATAGGGTTCATATCGATATTACTGTAGCAAGCGACAATAAGAATAAAGATCAAAACAAATCCAATCTCTAGGTCTCGATATGAATAGAGTTTACAACCCTAGTATTTGCAAGGATGAATCTCTCTCTGGTATGTGAAGATGATGATGGTGCAGTAGTGGATCTTGAGGAGGAATATGGCGTTGAAGATCGAAGGGTGAGTTCTTATTTCCTGGATCTCTTCTTCTCTATTTGTGGATGGATGTCGATGGCTTTGAATGTTTTTCGTCCTCGGTGACTTCATGAAAGTTATCCCTTTCTATGTGTCGAAGGCGGCAACACCTCGTATGGTCATACTAATCTTCCAATTATGACTTTGCTTTATTTACTCAGAATCTTCATTTAATGACTTGATTTCCTTCCTAAAGTTCCTAATACCTAAAACACACATGAAAGTACATTGAAGGGGAAAACAATTGAAACCAAATAAAATCCAAATGAAAACAACTCTAGAAAACACTATTTAAAATGGAGCTATCAAACCTCCTGACGAGATACAATACTTTTGCATAACATATATATATTATCTTGTTCACACTTAGGATTAGCTTCCATTCTTGTATTGTTTACGCCCAAGAGCTGTTCATCAAGGATGCTCCTTTCCTCAAATGGTTTATGTCAGTTTATTCATGGTACATAAGTTTTGAGAATATTATAACAACTAGTGCACCTTTAGTGAAGTTATTTCGACCTTTTTTCACCCATTTTCTTTAAACACCATATTGCAACTCTAGATCAAAACAACACTTCATATAACTTATTATTTGTACAATGTACCTATGCAAAGTCTTGTATATACTTTCCATTCTTTTGAGGGAAACGCCAATTTATGATCTCACCGGTTTATGACATATATGCATTGGTTCTCATACGACCTGGTTTCATAGGCACGAGGATGATAAATCTTGAGTTTCCAATGTTAGAAATATGACATCGAAGGATAGCATGCATTTTTTGTGTATCTAGATGGTGATTACAAGTATACAAAGGATTGAGTACACACCATGGATGGTTGAAACTTCATTATATAATTCATAATTGGATATCATGTAAATATCCATGGAGGTGTCTAGGGAATAGAGAAAGATCACCATAGTAGCCAAAGCCCTATATGAAACTCCATTTTTCTCCCATGTCTTATCTAAGGAAACAAACATATAAAAAGGATGATACAATCTAGTTTTTCTCTCGTTTAGTTGATTTCTCATAAGAAATAGTTCAAATTTTACCAAAGAACCAAGACCTTCACTAGGCTTAGAAATTCAAAATTAACTAATGTAATTATAAAATCATGTGCTAGCATCATAAAACGGAAACATGATAGAATAAAAAACTTTGTGGGGAGTATGATCAATGATGGAAGTCAGATAGGGAACCCCCTAAATAATCACGTTCCCGAACTTCCACCACCATTCGCACATCTCGATTCTCTAGCCGTCACACATGGCGAAGGAAACAATTATGGTAGCAACAAGAAGTATGAATCATATTGGACCACTCAAAATGATTGGCGAAAGGAGATATAATCACCTACCTTGGCCACTCCTTCCTCACCACCACCATATCTCTCCCCTATCGCATAGGACCACTCTTAGTGATGGCATCACCTCTAGCACTTTGGGTCCCTCTACCTCGAGGTAGGTAACAACTTCTTCGACTACATTCCCAACCGTTTATCCGTTATCTTTAGGATCCTCTCATACCAATTTGAACCTACTTGTCTCTTATACTTCCCCTTCGTCCACTTCAATTATGGCAACATAGAGAACCAACCCATCAACATAAATAGTTGATTCCATTCCCAAGCCTTTGATACCTCTAGAAGCTCAATATCAATTGCTTAAACTAAAGGCGGATACCGCCTTGTATAATTTTCATTCCTCCATCATTTGTACTATGCTTCTCATCTAACCTGCTAGTGGAAAATTTGTCCTGTATAATTTCCCCAACTAGATTGCACCGCTATCGAATTTCCACCTCCCTAGGAAACTCAGCCTACAATATGTTCCCATCACTAATGATGTATTCAACAAGGTGATCTCTAGGTTTCATGCTTTTGGAAGGTCCTCACCTCGATGGCGACGTGCCCCGTGGGGTAGTGATACAGTTAGGAGAGCCTCTCTCATGACTCCCTTATGTTTGTCCCATGATCGGTTGAGGGAGAAACCACTAGCCGGTACTGGCAATGGCTCAATGTGGTGTCTTGTTGGCAGTTGCTGCATGGTAGACCTTGTCATACAAACAACATGTATGGGGGCGGCATGGAAAGGCTTCCATATCTGATGGTGGCGATAGAAGATCATGAATAGGGTAGCAATCCTCGTTCATTGGTGGTGGAGGATTCTCGGAATCCATGATTCACTAATGATGATGACCATCTGCTTCGCTGACCTTGTGAGGTGGCGACGTAATGGGACGCCTCCTCCATAGACCAAGGATCTTCTGAGATCAGCGACGGTATGAGACGCCCCATCCACCTACATATTGGGTTTGATCCAAATCGACATGTGCTCCATGAGGCGCCTTATGGGAGTCATCACGCCAAACCTATTGATGGCGTAAATGGGAAGACATATTTTTGGTGCCATTGGACATGGAGTGAAGGTGGAGGGACGTCATCGGCTGGAAGTGGAGCGACATGGGAAGCTACCTGCTTCCATCATGTCCTCAAGCGGTATTCGGCTAGCAACATCTCGTGAGATGACACGATTATTGATGGTAGTGTCGACTTCGATGACAATTATATGTGCATTTTAGTGGAAACACAATATCTCTGATCAGGCAATGTCACTATAAAACATTTGTTTGCCTTTTGTAGTTTGATTGTGATTGCAATTTTACAAAAGGCTTGAGTATACGACATAGATGGTTGGCACTTCATTATTTATATTCGCAATTGTAAATCTTAGATATATATATATAGGGAGGGCTCGAAGGAATAGAGCAAGGTCACAAGTAGCCACCTACCTATATGATACTCGTCTCTGCTCCCTTCTTTTGTCTAGGGGAACAAACACACGTGCAAAAGTCAGTTTTCTTCTCAACCATTTAATTTTATCTGACATTGAAAAGGAAGTTTTCCAAATAGGCAATACCATCATTTTGCATGGCATGATTGTGCTTAGAAATTTTGAAATAATTTAGTAACTAGAAAGGCATGTCGATGTTGGGAGCGTAAAAAAGGGATATGGCATTAGCAAACTAGAGTGGGGGAATATGATCTATGGTGGAATTAATATAGGGCATATGATCAAAAAATTAGTTCACTCTTCAGCTGCTATCGAAACCCACCCTTTTGCCAACCTCTAGCCATGGACAAGGTGGTACACCAAAAGGCATTGTAGTGTTGATGATGAAATGGTCATGACCATCTGATCACGCTCGAGCCCTCCATCCTTGACACTGCCATGTATCTCCTCCCTAAAGGATATGGGCATGCAAATAAAATCTCTCCCATATGGTGTATCACCTCCACCACTCTACACCCCGACCTCGAGTTGGATAGTAGTCTCCGCAACAACATTTGTGACCATGTTTTTGTCATCTCTAGCTTCCTCTTCAACTAACATAGCCTCACATGCCGCTTCTAATTTTTCTCCATCCACTTCCATTAAGGCAAAATATCTAGCTGGATCATCGATATTGATGTACCAATCCCGAGGCCTCAACAAAACCTTGATAAGCTCGGTATGAAGATATCAACTACTATGAGTGAGGTGGATACAACCTCAATAAGTATCATTTTGCCATCATATGTGCCCCCATTTGCATCCACCCTCATCCTTGGCAACATTGGCTTGTGAAATTTCCTCAATGAGAATGCACCATCCTCAAATTTCCCTATCCTTTAGGATATCTTCCTACAACCTGTTACCACCTGAGAGGATGTACTCAATCGGGTGCTATATAGGTGCCATGCCTTAAAGAACCTTTTGTTGTGTGACATTCTTTTGCCATATCACTTCCACATTAGCTCGGTAATTCTTACGATCATTGGCATCCATTCTCATAGTGCTTGCACAAAAGAACCGGTCATCGAGGATGCCCCTTGCCTTGAAGGTTGTATGTCATTTTGTCCACTAGTCAGCAGTTTTAGACTATTCACATACTAGTTAGTGCACCTCAACTCAAAATATGGGGCTTTGGGCACTCCTTGTCTTGAAACTCGATATTTGGAAATCCAGTACTCCCTCTGATTCATATTATTTGCGACTAGTATTGATGTATCTAGAATTAAAATATATCTTGATACATCTATAATAGTGGCAACTAATATTGAACCATGGGCAGTATACTTTTTGCCTTGCAATCAAGAGTTACATAAAATTTGTGTTACACGCATGAGAAGGTTTTTTTTTTCCAAAATTGATTTTTTATTTATTTTTAATTTTGGAAATAATCATTTCGCAGGAAAGACTTTGATCAGATGGATCCAAGGGAATCGTTTCTTTAGCACGAAGCACATGCAGAAAGGATGGACACTGGTATCAGTGTTAAGCCGTGTATTATATAGCATGGACGTGCATGATGCACACCATTGCCGGCCCAGGCGACGAGAAGATATGGGAATCGCATATGCATGCAGTTTGCAGACATCCAGCACACTGGATCGATGCAGAAGAACTATACTTATACAGGCTCAACAGTTCATTGTGTCTCTTAGGAACTAGGTAAATTCAGGGTAGATCTGTACAAGTTGTACGTATACATATGTACAATCTACGAAAGCAGCACTAAACAAATTATTTGAGTAGTCCTCTTTACCCACAAAATAAACAGTTAATTTGTATGTATTCTGATTTGGTTTCGAATTTTAGTTTCAGAAAAAATCCAGCCACGGCTGAAATCACTGAAATTCAGTGATTTCGGTATATCGTTTCAGCCGAAGGGCTGAAATTTTGTCTCAAAATTCATTTAAATATAAAAAACAAAAATGAATTATTTTTGAATTTATGCATAGTACTGAAAATGTTTAAAATATTTTAACCGAAAGCTATTTATTTTGGGATCTACCAAAATCACTGAATTTCGGTGAAATATCAGTGAAAGTGATTTCCATGGGCTGGACCGAGCAACTATTGCTTTATACATCATTACAGGCACTTGAATGCATGACACACAGATGCAATACTATACGTGTATACTTCCAAAAACGGTGGCACAATTTTGTTTGTCACCATTTTTTCATGTGATCAAATAGGACATTCTCTAATGAGTACTACTCTGAGGCCGAAAGCAACAGGGGCAGGCCAGAACAACAAAACACAGCTTGAATACTCACTTTTTGGACCGTCACTTTTGTCCTCCTCCACGCCAAATTTAACTGCATATGTCCCTCTCTCCCAACAGAAATTAACATCTAGCGGTGGAGTTAACCTGCGGGGGTAGCGACCATGACGTCCAAGAGATAGAAGAAGCAATGCACTGGCAACAACCACCAGCAGTGCGAGCATTGAACACGGAGAAACTGGCCAAAATTGTCCAAGAAACGCATCTGCCGAGACCAAAAACGTTCGGTTGGCATGCACTAACACGCACACGCACGCTGCACGCACGGTAGCCGGTGAAGGGGAAAAAGTCCGAGGAAATCACACGCAAGCGAGATTGTCGTAGCATGAGGTGCTAACCTCAGACGTCTTTTGGCTAGAGTGTCGTCAGGGCTTTGAAATCGCTTTGAAATTGGAAGTTTTCTTTGCTGGCGCAGATAGATAGAGAGATAAGCACCCTGCGGCTGCATGCACGTAGGCGTATTGACACATGGATCGATATATGTATACGTGCAACAATTCATCAGCAACCGAAAGGGGAAAAGAGGGAAGCTTCCTGCCGAAATTGCTTCGGCTCCCTTGGCAATACACACGTGTAATCGACGTGGCATGCTGCATGTTGGGTATCCTATCTTGGAGATACAAAGGTGCATGTACCTGGTGTCACACATGATATACTGATATAGCACACATCTGAACTTACGTGTAAGGGCTGTTGCAGTGGCAACCTGGCAACATGCATAAGAGCAACATCTTCAAGAAAGGATCTTCGAGAAGTCCTATCCCTGCTGGTATCCCTTAATTCCGAAAAAATATCTTCAAGAAAAGATAAGAAAAATAATAACACCTTTAAGAAATGAATACATAATGGCCGATTTCCATGGGGCAAAAACTCACCTTAACACGAAGTGTGACATCACATGTTGAGTAGTGCATGCAATGTATCTAATAATTCAGTGTATGTGTGTGTGCATGATTGGTTGTGTACCCACGATCGATGTTCAGGTCGACAAGTATATTAGATGGAATATGAGATGTGACAAGGTTTTATGGTTTTTTCCTTTTCTGTATTCACAATATATGGATGCCCCTATACCAAGAGAAGATCGTTAATTTAACATGCAATCAATTGGTGCATAGTCCGGAGGTGTTTCTTGGAAGAAAATAAACGTAGAACAATGCACAAACTCACACATTTATACAATTCCTTTTCTCAGTGGATTGTTCACAAAATTAATTTCCTAATGAAAGATATCTACCGAAACAGGGTACCATAAATGGTCTTACAATGGGTAGATGGAGCTAGAACCATCGATCTATGCACGAAAGAGGAAGGAGGTGTGGGATCGACCATGAAGGAGGGAGAAAGGGAGGAAAGTGGGAGGGAATGATGGAGAACTGACCCGCGATGTGCTTGCACAATGACTATGAGTATCGAGATTGTAGGAGTATAAAGTGTGCGGGCCCAGGCTTGAAACTTTCAAATGCCACATCGGCGATGGATCTGGGGAATGGAGTATTTAGGGAACGGCGGTGGATGAAGGATGGGAGAAAGAGGGAGATAGCAGGGCGGCATCGACGCAAGGGATAAAGAGGCTCAACGAGCAGAGGGGACAAATTTGGCGACGAGAACCCTCGTGGCGTGATAGAGGGGCGTAGGGTGGGGAATGGGAACGTACATTTCACGGACAATGCACTTAGTTTGGACAGTCGTAACGCGCGGACACCCCCACACGTTAGGTCGGCCACACACAAGTTGCTACCCTTTTTTCCGGGATGGGCCCTTGCAACTTGCCATGTGGCACGTGAAGATTCGACGGCTCGCGATGTGTTTGCTCCGCGGAACTAAATTAGTTCTCACCTTCGTTCGATGTAATTTGCATTCAACTTATTTTAATCCGCGCTTTGTGCAGCAATAATTAAGCTGCCAGCATATGTGTCAATCATCTGATCCGATCGTGGATCGATCAATCATGTCAAGGGGGAATTGAAGCTAGGGTGCATGAGCCTAAGCTAGCTAGTCAAACAAGTCAAAGCACGGCCGTCACGGAAACCCTATTCAATCCTCCGCTGCCTGCTCCGAACAATACAAAACCCGTCCTCCACGCACCTCATTCTCCAGAGAATCAAAACATACTTAAATCGCTTATGCTCCGGCAACGATCAACAAGCTGAGATCGATGATCGACAGCCTAGAGCGAGCTAGATGTGGCAGAGATCAGTAAACAATGTGGCCCGATCAAGGGGCTATACTATAGTAGTTTTTGTACGCATTAGGTGAGGGAATTCCGTGCGAGGTGGCGACTGGCATCTTGCGGTTGTTTCCCGACAATGGTCTCGCGTCGACCCACGGCTCCCGTAGTATACTTACCTTAAACAAAACATTCACGGTACGTACGTACAACAAACTCGATCGTTGCCTGCCTCTGAAGGTTGCAGCATGCACACACACCGATCGAATCACACATGCATTCACAGTATCAAATCACGCACACGCACCTCCCGAGAAGAGAGTCGAGACTCGATAGGCAGCGCTGGAACGATTAGTTTAAGAAGATTTGGTTCAGCTTGTACGTTCCGAGGACATAAATTCCAACACGATACGACGATTGCCGCACAGTAATTGTACGTGTCTGCTCATGTGATTGTGTAGTTCTGGGTTTTGTTTAGAGAGAGAGGGAGAGCAGCAGCAGCTCGGCAAGGCGGGCAGTGGTCACAGGCGGAGCTAAGATAGGAATATGGTTTCACTGTGCTGAGGGCGCAGGGCCCGCCGTCCCCCTGAGATTCTCCCCCCGGCCGTGTTGGGTTGCTTTCTTTGTGGGGAGACGCGAGACGAGAGCTGTAGCTACACGTACATCTATCGCTGATGGAGATTGTGCGGTCTCACAGTTTTCCATCTGTAAAAACAAGAAATACTACCGGCGACTGGAGCAGACGGTACAAGGCAGCTAGTGGACGCATCAGGGGTATATTCGTAAATACGTTCCTGTACTTGTCAACAGTTCGCATGTTATCAATTTCTACTTCAGAAATTAACCGGCGCCTCAATGACAGCAAATCTTTTCCCAATCTTTTAAACAAATTGAGAGTGGAAATTCGGATTAGTTGACCTATGTATTTCCGATACCCCCACCAGTTCATAAAAATATGGTGATTTATACATTTCTTACGTCGAACGTTCAGCATTGTGACCACTTGACAACACCAGAGGCGGCAGCAGATCTCGGGAAGATGGAACTGAAGGGAGGTAAGAAGGAGGGCACAAAGGTGCGGTGATTACACGATACAAGGTGTGAAGGAAGAAAGGGTGGGGCGTTGCGATGCACCATAAGATAAGGGCGTTGTGTCACGATGTTTTGCATCAAATTATTTATCAATCGTCACTTTAGGGATTGACGGGTGCTTCGATGAAAAATACTAATAGACATATTGAGAGTGGAATTTTGGTTTGTTAAACTCTATATTTCTGATGCTACACCTCACTCAGATTGTGGTGATTTAAAGATTTCTTACGTCAAACCGCCAATATTGGGCAGATCTCGGAGGATGGAAAGGGGGAGGGGCTAGGAGGACAGAAGGAAGGGGAAGGCGACGGTGATGACACTATAAAGGGTGAAGTGTTGCGACGCACCATCAAGTTAGGGCACGGTGTCACAATGTACTTTCTCCTTGTCTGGCTATGTCTGGAACCTTTTCAAGCTTGTTAGGTGGGATAAGTGTTCAATAAATGCTAGAGTTACGGAAGGAATTCTACGGAATGGACTTATGCAATGACGTGGCTAAATTTAGTTGGTGCAAATATGTTTAGCTCCCATGATTTCAGGAAGATAATTTCTCCCATAACCTCCACGTAATTTCGTAAGTTGTATTCCATAGCAAACTTTTCTGTTGATCTACCATTACTCATAAGTTGTCTAGATTAACTTTGGAAAAAATACCTGCCCCCGGTTGCATTGAATATGAAAAAAATTGATCAAATTATTACATGATTTTTTAAGCCACATGTCACTCGAGACCCTAGTTTGAAAAAACATGGAAAGGTCAACACAAGAAAAAGAAAAACAAGGCTAGCAAAAACTAGAGAGACAACCACAACTTGCAGCTCTAGACACTTGACATTACATGGAGATGAACACGAAGAAACATCCCATCTTCAACTAGCCTAAGAGAAGTTGCCTCCAGTCTCTTCGCTAAGCTGCTCCTTAGCACGAATCACATTATCCAGGCGACCTTTGAAAGCATTGGGACACAAAATTCTGCAGTGTGAAAGAGCAATAACAGTTTCGTCCATAGTATTTGCACTCCCAATACCACATTGTTCAGCTAAACATGAATGACTGCCCAGTTCAACAATGACCACAAGCCAGCAGCATGGATGATGTTAACAAAAAAATTGTTCTTGTCACATAAACATCAACTTACTAGAGAGACAAAACTAAAAAGGTGTAATAATTAATATCAGTCCACAAGGCCATAGGAAAATATGATTGTTGGTAATTGAGAGTTTCGGGATAGCTCGTATATAAACTGGTCTAACAATGACTTTGTGGCTAAGGTGTAACAGTGACCACAAGCCGGCCAGTACTGAATCTTTTTGATAAAGGGAATATATTAATACCTAATAGATATCAATTACACACAACATCTGCAACATCGTAATGCCAAAAAAGACAATGAAGTCGAAAACATAAAAAGAGAGAAAAAAACACCGCCTAACTCAACAGTGATACATCAAGAACTAGCACCGCTAATGGCCACGCATGGACTACAAAAAATGTTCTCCTATAAACGACGCCTCCAAGAAAGAAATAGTGCATAAACACTATGGTTACCTGGTCATCAGATCATGGGTTTTCACCCCGAAGAAAGTCCGAGTAAACTCCAAACAATGCCTTCATCAAGGAAACGAATATAACTCCGTCATTATCAGGTACAACCAGTGAAGGTCAGACCTAGGATTTTCACCCCGCTGTTACCGTCCCCACTTGCCGAGCATGCTGCAAAACACCGATCATCCGGTACACAATCTTTACACATCCAAATTCACGCCATCAAGATCTGGTGGTCTAACGGACACAACCATCTTGATATATTCTCCATCATTGTCAGCGCCACAATAATCACAGCTAAAGAGTCGTGGTCGACGCACCATGTGGTACCGACAAAAATGAGTTCTCAATACGTGTCTCCTCAAAACAGCGTAAGCAGATTCGCCGATGTGGTAGTTCTGTCGGGCGGAGAGGTGTCCGTCTTAGGTTAATCAAGCCTGTAGTGAAGCCAGCTAGAAGCCCCTCTGCTGCATCCGAAGAAGAACTCGCCAGTGCTGGATCTAAGGAACTTACAGAGTAGATCCTCTTTGCCTAAAACTTCCAGATAACTGCAACATCATCATCAGTTAATTGAATTAAGTTAGCAATAAATCTGTCCCGTTTCAAAAAAAAAGTAAGCAATCTGAAGTAAGTGAAACCATAACAAAACATCTTATATATCTACACATCTCCTAAAGGAGATAAGTTGAAATCCATACCACACATCTGCAAACTATATAGGCATGTTTTCAGATTTTAGATTTTTTTGATCTAAACTATGTACTTGCTAGTTTTCACATTCTGTGATAGATCAACCATGTAGGGCGTAGCTTCGTGCCCAAGTGTAAATTCTAGATAGTTTAGGTTTAAAAAAACCTTAGATATGCGTGGTCTAGAACTGATACGTGGAGAATTGACCAAGTATAAAGAAGTTGGTAATTAGCAACCTTGAAAGCTTGATGGTTTCTAAAAATGGCGAGCAAGATATGTACAACTTGCTTTTCTCTACAGCGTATGAACTAGTCCAACCGGCCAGGTTAACGTAAGAAATGAGAGATGAAAGATACACCTGAGTGCATAAAATTCACATGCGGGGCGAGAGAGGGACTTGGTTCTTGTAGACTTGTGACCCTGGTACTGTACCAGCGTAATACAGTACACGCCATGGTCCCGTCCGTGTCTCTCTCTCTCTCTTCCTCCTCCCTTTCTCTCGCTGTGTGTGAGACGTCGACCTCATGGCTAGGTACTTATCGGGGAGTTATTCTCGGGCATTCTCCTTGGGGCTCGAATCCATGGCCGGCCTGGCAAACCGGCGAATGGAATAACGAGAGAACAGGAACCTTTGTTTCCACTTTTAGATAGGAGAGAGCTTGCAGGCCAAGACATGCATAGAGGAGGCAAGCAAAGCGATTCTCCATGGACGCACGTCACCGGCCTGCCCAGCCTCAGCTCGCGACGCATCATAGCCAGGAATAAAAAAGGGTCAAGCCGGCATGATTCCGAGCTCGTCCTCTAGCTTGGTTTCTTCTTCCTCGACGCCTTGTTGTTACGTAGTATTGCTAGCTAGCCGTGTGAATGTGCCGAGTACTATACACCTCCCTGCAGCTGCAGTACTGCTGCTGATGCGTATGTTTCGGCACGTCACGTCCTGCCTAGCAAGCTACCTGCTGCTGGAACTGATGACAGTCTCTCTGTTAAGGTACAGCTTGCCTGAAAAGCATGTGACGAGCCGACATGTGCAAGGGATTGTAGAGTTCTTGGTATTCTTTCTGCAGAAAATATCCGTAGAAATGCCACTCGTAGATAGAGAGAAACGCTGAATTCGTTGAACGTGCAGGCTATTCTGGTTGGAGGTGTGTTCGCACGCATTTCGTATGGCAACTCACTAGTCACTACAACTCACAAGTACAGTCATTGGACGAGGCACGGGGATATTTGGACAGCGAGCTCCTCAAATACTCGAACTCGCGTTTCTGCTACTGCTGTACTAATCTTCAGATACAGCGCCGTCTACCGCACAGATGGAGAAGGTCAAGTCATTTTAGTCAAACCGATTCGTAGCTCCTCTTCGATTTGACGACAGGCAAAGATATTGTTACCCTACCTCCTCTCCCTCCGCCCTCCCGGGTGGTGGCGGAGGAACCCTCCCATCCCGCGCAGCCGCCCCACAGGCCGCCGCTGCTGCCGGCCCCTGCACCGTCGGTGGTGGCGGCACCCCTTCCGTCGAACGACGACGGGAGGAGAGGATTTCCGCTGCGGCGTTCCATGGGAGGTGATGAGGCGTCTGTGGAGGAAGCCTGGTGGCTCGGCTGCTTGGCGGGCTTGATGCTCTTCGCCGGTAGCCATGAAGGAGTGGGTGGAGCGGTGGCAGCCTCCGTCCCCGGTGGCGGTTTGGCGGCGGTACGCACGATCCGCGCCGCCGTCCGCTTCCCTAGTGATCCGGCAGGAGGGCCTGGCAGCGTTGTGGCTGCTGATCTTGCTTTGTTTTGGTGGCGGTCCTCGGGTTTCTCGCAAGCGAAGAAGATGATCTACCGGAGGTCAGTTTGCCTTGATCTGGCTGGAGAGATGAGTTCCGGAAAGCATCGCCGGCGAATAGGATAGTGCATCTTTTGCCTGGAGTTTGCTGGATCTGGTGATATTCGGTCGCGCGCACCCATGTTTTTATCCGACCGTTTGGTTCCGGAGGGAGCGGCGAGAAGCTCTATTCTGTGTTAACATCAAGTGACTTTTTGGTCCATGGTAAAATCAGAAGAAGGAATATCATGAAGGCCGGATTGGTGGATTGGCTAAAAGAGGTTCGAGTATCCGTGACGCTGAGAGACTTGCTTGGCGTTTCGGGCTCCGCAGCAGTTGTATGTAAGTGGGGGCGGCAGTACAGGTGAAGTTCAGAATCTTACCTTTCAGGGTGAAAATCCAAGGTTTGGCTTTAACTGGTTGTGCGTGACGACAATGACCTTGTTGTAGGCATTGTTTTGAGAGTGAAGACTATCTTCAAGGTGAAAACCTAAGAACTTTGGTCGGACGATGACGGTGATGGTGCACTATTCCCTTCTTAGAGGCGTCGCTTACGGTGGTGGTTGTATTGCTGTTGCTAGGTCTGAAATGCTGTAGCGGGACTTTTATTTTTTAGTTTTCTTTTATCTTTTTTAGATGTGTTCATCTGTATTGCCACTAGTGTGAGACGTTGTTGTAGAGATTAGAGTGTAATTGGTATCTTTAGATATTAATATATTTAAAAATCTATCTCAGTATATATGTCCCTGTCAAAACGGGCGTGCCGTGGCAACGCCGAAGCTCCGTAAGACAAGACCCGTTTCTGAACCGTCGTCTACCACATGACATGACAGTGCAGCACAGGGAAATCTTGCAGGAACGGAAACATCAACTCTCACGATGTATAGTACAGTATGCAAGATTCGTGCAGACAAACGTGTGCGCTCCGAAGACAAAACGGGAGTAGTTTTCGATCGCGCGGTGCAAATACTTGCCATGAGAAGATGGGAGTCCCTGATGATGGGAACAGGCAAATCTTACAGCCATTCACTCTCACGGTGTAACATTCAGTCTCCGTGTAGAAAATTGTGCGGCTCCGAAGACCAAACGGGAAATTAGTTACCCCAGCGCAGATATTGCCATCATCACATGAGAAGTTTTCTATAAGGGAGTCCATGAAAACGACTTCGCCGCTGGGAAGTCTCCGGCGACGGCCGAGTAGCTGACCGATCAAATCATGCGCGAGTTCTGATCAGCGGGGGTGGCTCGATCGGGTTCCACTCCACATCGATCCCGTCACTGGAACAGCAGATGAAGGGTCCACGCGGGCACACGACAGGATGGTTAGAACGATGAGTTTGTTTATTCTCTTGGGCCAGCTAGCTGGGGCAGGGTGCTGCCAATCCACGGAATGTAGTGGTTGGCCGGGTCTCTTTTCTTTTCAGGTTAACTCGGACGATTATGTATAGCTTCAAATGGGGGAAAGCACCACTAATAAGTGAGGATCGTAGACATGAGAATGAGATCAGCGATAGTTACGTGCAGAGAATAACTATGTTTAAATAGACCACTAGTTCACTAGTTCAATAGACATATATATAGTCGCTCTCACGACCCCCTCAACCTAATCTTTGGTCGAAGTTTATGTTACAACCTCCAAACAAAAACAATTTAAATATCGATACCAACAACTCAAAACCACTCCAAAGAAACCCTGCCATTTTGTGCCCAGTCTAACACTACAAAAAAAATCCAAAAAATGAAGATAAGTGTGCATAATTCCTAAAATCAAGTATCAATTTCTTAGTTCAAATTCATTAACATTTTGGAGAATCGATAAAAATGTAGACCTAATTTTGGTTAAAAACTTAAAATATTGAGAAAATACCATAAAACTAGAAAATAATAAATCTCAGCATTCAGTTCAGATATGAGCACACGTACGTGTAGCCACTTTTATAGAATAAATGTCGTCAAGAAATTAAAACTGTTCAAAAGTTACAAAACATGAAACTATCCCTAACTCTAATCACATCCATATCCATTCAACCGGTAGTTAATGATAGGTCCATTTAGAAAATGAAGATACCTTTGAAAACTATGGGTGGTATCTTCATCGAGGAATTATTCTTACCAAAGATAACCTTGTAAAACGTAACTGGTATGGATGTACGAAATGTGTTTTCTATCACGATGAGGAGACAATCAAACATCTTTTCTTTCGGTGTCATTTTTGGCAATTGTCTAAACGGGGTGGATCATAGGTACAAGTTACTTATCATGGTGGGAGCGATAGCTGTTATATAACAAGGTTTTAATGATAAAGATTCTTCTCTTATGCAGGTTATCTACTGTGTACGGTTTTGCTCCGTTGATGTTCGTTGGTTCAGCGCACGGAGGATCGCGACCTATTTACTAAGGTATCTACATGGTTGGAGGTTACTCGCAAAGGCAATTACTACCCAACATGGGTGGCTGCATAATTCCAAAACTGTGGCTCCTTCGGCCTAGTTTATTAGAGACTTATGATGTTTCTATTTTGTACATATTTTATTGCGTGATGGATTTTGGACGGTTGTATGCATCTTAACTATGCAGAGGCCGGGTGTAATACTTCAACCTTTTAACTAATAAAGCGTTATTTTATCAAAAAAAAATCGGTCAATCTAATTTTGCCTAAGTTTTTTTTCTATGTAGCCACCACCTTAGCATTCAAAATTTTGATTGTTTGAAAATATTCACAATAACTCCAATCTACAACCAATATGTCAGCAAAAAAACATCAAACTTTTTTTTAATAAGTTCAAAAATTGATGTGCCTAATTTTCACTGCAATTAAAAATGCTAAGAAAAATATCATCAAAAACAAAACGTACTAAAGCACAATTTTCAGACCATATATTTAAGATATGAGATGTATCCATTGTTTAATACAAAAAACTATTTTAAAGTTGTCTAAAAATATTCAAAAATATTCAAGAAATTATTCAATTCCATGAATATATTATTAACATCAAATGCCCCAATATATTAGGCCAAATTTCGTCCTAAATCTGACTGAAAAGCAAAATTTTAAAATAATAAACTAGAAAAAATAAAGCATAAATATCTTACTATACTTTTCAGATGCCCACATAAAATGTTGGGATTTTGGGAGAACAATGAATTTAAAATTGTTGCAAATATTGTGTGAGAATTCAAACTATTCAAAAAGATCAAATAATTACATAATATATTTGAACAATCTCACTCCAATATTCACAACTATGAAAATGATATGAAGCTAGTGTCCTAAATTTTGACTAAAAATCATATTGTTCAATAAATCTGATTTAAGTCTAGAAAAATGAAGCATAATTTCCTACTTAGATGTTTCACATTACAACTTAGGCAGTTTAGGAAATAATCAACTTCGAATTTTATTTCAAAGTTAGTCCGAAAACTCAAGTTCATCAGAAAAAATCATGAAACACTTATAAAACTCAAAATCATAAGGAATAGGTATAAAGTTGTTGTCTCAATATTCTCGAAAGAAAGTTATCTCAAGCTTTGACAAAAAAATGAATGTTTGGTCTGACAATAAATTCATAACTAACTTTCTCATGGACTTATTAATGTGTTTGAGTTGAAATATGTAAATTGATCAGGTTCATAATTGATTTGATGTATATCTTTCATATAATTTTTTTTGAACAAGTCATATAATTTTTTATGGTTTGGATTTTTATTCAGCACCCCTAGGAGAGAAAACATGATGTGTCACTAATGAGGGGGTGGCACCTAGATCAGAGGTGGGTGCAAAATGGGCTTATATGCGATACAATCTGCCCTATAAACATGTGGTTAGTGCCGTTAGATGTAAGTTCCCAACTGGCACGGCCACCTATGCAATGGCGGCCATCAATTTTGCCGCCGGCAACACCCTCCCCTGCTATGAAGGTCCACCCGTTGTCCCACTTTGCCGCCACCGGCACGTCGCCGACCGGATTGTACGAAGGGGCAGGTTCACGGCCTCAGAGAACCGGCATCCTTCAGCGGATGCCTGCCGACTTGAACACCATGGATGCGGACTAACGGGCATGGTTTGAGAAGAAGCGAGCCGAAAACCGGCAACGGGACACCTGATCGCCCGTTTCTATGTTGAGAGCACTATATCCTCCTTCTTCTACCTTTGCTACTTATGTTCGTGTTGTGCCCATTTTGGATGTTCATTTTGTACTCTAGTTAGTGAACTTTGTTATCGACTAGATTAGACGTATTTTTAGCCAGTAATGCTGCGGTTTGAATGGCCTAAATATCTCTTCAATTTGACCCCTTTTTAATACATTTGTTTGATTCAAACATACATGGTCTGGGCGGACCATTGGGCCGCTGGGGCTACCCGACGTAAACGGATTATCGTGGCAACAACCAACTTAATATCCACGGTCCTATCCAGATGAAGTCAGATGAACATTTTTGGTGTTTGCTGGAGGTGCTCTTAGAGCATCTCCAACGGAGCGACGCAAACGAACCAAAAATGTCCGTTTACGTGTGTGTGGACAAAAAATGCGCTCCAGCGGCTAGACGCAAGATGACCGCAGCGTCCGTCCTGACGCAAACATGGACCAAATATGTGGCAGGAATGTCGTTCGCGTGTCCGTTTTGGTCTGACTGGTCCTCTTTCTCCTCTTTAATGCATGGTAGGATTCTTGCTATCAAAAAATGCGGCTCTGCCGATGGAGAATGGATAGATGTATGTGGGCACTTTTTATGTTCATATCCGACGTAAACGGACATAAATTTTGTTTAAAATGCGTTGCCCTTAAAGATGTTACGTACAGCATTGGTGCCAAATGACTGTTGAAAATCAGAGCTGGCTGTGGCTGCGAAAATTACCGCCAGAGTAGTCAGCAGCTAGCGAGCGCAACAGCATTCCCAGGGATCCCAGCCGGGGTACATGCATGCGCTAGGCAGCAGTGGAGCTTTCGCAGGGTCGCGCGGATCCTGGCACAGTACGTTAACGAGGGCTAGGACAAGTCGATCCCGGCCCCAGAAGCAGATCCATCATCAGATTGGGCGCGGAGAGACATGCTGGCACTGCCACGGCAAGTCACATGTGTGTAGTGTCGACACACCACGCACGAGACCCGAGCGACCTACCCTTCGCTCAGCCTACCGATCTACTCCTCCTACTAGCGCAGCGAGCAGCACGCAGCAGCGTCGTCGCCATGCACAGTACCACTCCGGCGGCCGCATGGACCATCGCCCATGCATGCATCGACCGGCCGGTGGGAACCGGGAGCGTCGTCGCGTTGCCCACGGACCCCGCTAACAGCAAGCTTGCAGCCTAATGGGCTAAGATGATAAATTTTGTACAAATTTCCTTTTTCCCTTTTTAAAATCATTATTAAAATAAAAATCTCGTCAAACTAAGCAACAACCATTCCAACAGTCCATGACAAGAACACAGTTATTTAACTAATTTTACACTCTTTACAAGTTATACATTTTACCCACAGGACCTGAATACCTATCGTGTGGGTAGTGTCCTCTCATACACAATGTATGTGACGATAAACACCCGATCAAAGTTTTTCACTATGGCACCGTAGGGAAGGACTTACCCTATGAGTTTTTATCTGTCAACACCGAGGTGTCAAACATGTATGTAAGGGCAACAACGCAGAGGGAGGTCAAGCAACCAATAGGGCCCATTTCATCTCCCCGAGGCCTTGCCGGAGGACATGCGCGCTACCACGCACGCCCTTGGCGATTGATGAATGTCCCCTACCGCGCCTTCGCGTGTTCGCTCGCCCGCCCATCAACTCCCACGTATGATGTTGCCGGCCGCGTGCCCGCCTCGCGTGTATCTTGCATGTGTGTATCGGCGGTTTAAGAGCATCCCAAACATGCGCCTCAAACTCCCTCTAAATAATTATTGTGGGTGGCGGATAAAAATTTCCGCCTAGCTTTGTGCCAGAAAGCAAGTTTTGGTCGTGCCAGACCGACAAAGATCGTTGCGGAAGCAACAGACATAAGCCAAAATTAACTTCCGGTCATCTTTCATGAATCGGCGACAGTTCCCTGAGCAGAGGTAGGCAAGACATCTCCTTGTTGTTGCACCTTCCCCACGAGGAAGCGTAATGCACACCACCGTTCCTTCCCATCGTTTCTCCCGAGCTTCCCTTTGTTGTTTCCCGCGTCGTCTCTTGCTATAAAAACTTGGCCACCGCCCTACGATCCAAACCTTTCTCTCGCGCATTTTTCATGATATGGGGTCGCCCGATCTTCTCAGTAAGCAACGGTGGTGATGATGATCACGGGGTGATGGCA
>NC_061514.1:27198422-27260208 GCF_022539505.1 Lolium rigidum | reverse complement strand
CGCTCCCACTTGCCTTGGAGTGATAGTATGTGGTGTCATTATCCCCTCCAACAGACTCGTTTTCTTTTGCCCTCCGAATCTATTTAATTTTCTCTTCTTTAATAATTGTCTTCAGTTGAGTCTGTAACATATTTTTAACCTCTATCTTTGTTTGTATTAGACCATATAACTCCCCTTTTTATCAATTTCATCTAGCTGGACAGCTAGAGATCCTCTTTTCTTCCTATATTCCCCCTCAATATTTAATTTCATCCTTTCAAGGTTTTCCTCAAGCAGTCAAATATTTTTTGACATCTGTCAGTGTTCCTATTCCCATAATATGTTTGTTCCATACCCCATTTATAACTTCTTTGAGGTCAGGTCTTAAGAACCAGTAATTTTCAAATATGAAAATAGCCTGAGTCTTGGGCCTGTCCCCTGTCTTGATCAAAATGGGGGTATGATTAGATAATTCACTAGGCATAGTTGTTGTACAAATCGGTGGGAATTTTTCTTCCCAAGATGGTGATACTAAAACCCTATCTAATAATTCATAGTTGGGATCTTCATGATTATTGCACCAAGTGAATTTCCTACCTGAAAGAGATATTTCCATTAATCCACCTTGCTCAATCACAACATTAAACAGGGGACTCCATCTATTGTATCCCCACGGCTTATTTTTCTCACTTTCTTTCCTGGTCATGTTAAAATCTCTTGTGATCCGTATGGGGTGTGTGGAGCTCCTAATGACATTCACCAGTTCTATTAAGAAGTTGGCTTTGCCATCTTGCTGTGCATCCCCATACACCATCACTAAATTCCAGGTAAAATTGTCTTTCTTTCTTGCAATAAGGAACCTAACAAAATAAACCCCTTTTTGCTTTTCCACCACATCATAAGTTTCTCTATTTACTCCCAGTAAAATCCCCCTAGATTTCCCTCTTGCAGGTATACCATCCCACCAGAACTCATACCCTCCACTTATTTCCTTCAGGAAATTAGTTGGGTATTCCTATCTCATCTGGTTCCCGTATACCAACAAAGTCCAATTTGTGATCCCTTATACTCGTCTCGATATAGCTTTTCTTACTCTCTTCCCCTGTACCTCTACTATTCCAAGTGAAGCCACTTATCATTTAAATTCTTTCTTTTTTCCCTTTGTACACTTCATCTTGGTTTTAATGGGAGTTTTACAGTGAAGCTCCTGAGGAGCCACTCTCCCTCCCCCATTCTGTTCTCCCCCACTAATGTATGGGGCAATCATACTATCTGTTAAAATATCACAGTCCCCTTTTGCCATTTTGGCCATATCCAATTGATACTCTAAATTTTCAGGTTCCTCTTCTTTACTCAGAAAGATGTTCACCTAGCTTTCTCTTGCTCTCTGATCAAGACTAAATTAGTATCAATCATGTCCAGAGTAGTGCCAAGTTCAATCCCTACTTTGCTAGGAATGTCTAAGATACAATAATCAGAAGTGTTAGCAAGAGTAGGTAAAGATGTACTACCTTCTGAAGACTGAAGATTCCTCACCATGGCTCTATTTTTTGCCCTATCCATGATTGGCACATCACTTTTTGGGGACAGTCTGTTGCTAAATCTATTCCCATTAGCCTCCTCTATCTCCTCCAAAATACCCACACCCTTGTGCTTTTTCTTCCCATGATTAGGTGACTTCCCATCATGCGATTTTTTGTGTTCATGCTCAAAGATGAGTCAGATTCCCCATTCTTATCTTCTTCATCACCAGATAGGTCCACTCTCCCAATTGTTTCCAGGTTCTCAGTTTGTTCTTCCATCTCTTGATCAGGTTCCTTCACATTATCACCAGTTTCCTCTATCAAGCTATTCCTCTCCTTTTCCATTCTTTTGTCAGTTGGCTTCATCAGCTCATTCCTGCCTTGCATCTGATTTGGCTCATGTGATGAGGCTATCCCTTTTTTCTTTGCCAGAGCAATTGCATCAAGTTCATTATGTCTTTTTATTTCTTCCTCGCTTTCTTCCAAAGCTTTCATAGTCTGTTCACTTGCTTGAATGTGGCTCCCTTTATCAGTCCCTTCACTTTCTTCAGTTCTCTACCTCTTCTCTCTTCTATCTCCCAACTCATGTGATAGGGTGTCCTCCATTTCATCAAATTCTTGGATATACTCCTCTTCTGGCCTTAGCCACCCTTTCTCCACCACCTGCTCAACCTGGAAGTAGTTGTAATAAATCTTCAGCTTCTTTGTTGTGAGCTTTGCCATGGCAGGGATGTTCTTGTGGTTGACCACTCCAACCAGGATTCTGATGCTTCCATATTTCCTAAAAGTTTCCATGTCTACTTCAATTACTTGTCCAAGGGTTGAGGCCACTTCACAGATCTCCTGATAGTTCTTCAGAGTTTTTGGAAATCTCTTGGCCCTTACCCACACTGTATCAAGTTTACCAGCTGCCAAGTTTTCATCTGACCACTGTTTCACATTACTTTGATGTGTGCACCTCTTAAAGTGACCCAGTCATAGATTGAAAGATTATTTATCCTTGCAGCAGATGGTAAGTTGACCAAGAATCTTCCAGTTGAAACTTCTTTTGCTTGCCAGGTCCACCTCCATGGGTAGGTTCTAGACACATTACCAACAACTCTTCATCCACTTGGAAGTCAACTTCTTTTACTTAAACTATTGCTACTTTTTTTCCTTTCTCCTCAGCTCCGGCATTCTCTTTTGCATGTTCGACCGCAGAAGCAGCATAAACCAGGCCCTCCATATCCAACAAGGTTTGCGATTGGTTTCTTTTGTTTCAACCAGGCACACCTCATGTGCTGATGCCCTTTGCCACAGTTGACACACTCAATTTCTTCAGTGCAATCCTTATTAATGTGTCCCTTTTTTCCACACTTGTTGCAAAGGAGATTATCATTCAGTGTTGATTTCCTCCCTGCTAACTCTGTCTTAGAATTTGATCCTATCTGAACCTGTTGTGTTGTTCCCGAAGAAGCAGCTACTATTGTTGCAGAGACAGTTGTTCTTTCATCAGCCACCTTGTTCTGTCCAGTTGAAACTCCTCCCGAACTAGTAGCCACACTCTTCTGCACATAGGCTCTGCTCTTCTCTAACCCCTGATACTGCTATATATCACTAACTCTTTCTCCCTGGCTCTGATTATTGCTGAACTATCATGTTCCTTGTCCATATTGACCTCTTCCTTGGTTGATGAATTGGCCCTGCCCCCCACCAAATATTTGGGTGTTCTGGTATTGATTTCCCCCAAATTTCCCAGGACGAGAGAAGGGTGGGCGTTGGAAGTTGTTACCTCTGTATCCTCCAAATTGTTGCTGTCTGCTTGGTCCACCTCCTTCTCTTCCATAGTTTCCCCCTCGTCCCATACAATCATATCTCTCCTCCGTCTCTCCCGAGTTGCCCGCCGCCGGTGTTGCCTTGGAAACCCTAGCTTCACGCTCCCACCAGCTCCCCAACAAGTTGTCCAAGTGTCCATGGATAAAGACTCCTTCAGACAGAGAGGTCGCTACCCTAGCTTTATCCAAGCACATGGTTTGCTTTTTTCCAGGTTCTGATGGGCTGGGCTTGGGCTCAACCAAACTTTCCACTAGCCCACAAGATGGCACAGTTTTAATAGAAACTTTTATTCCTATAAAACATTGCATGTCATCTCCTGGCTTCCTCCAAGGCCTTTTACAAGCTTTAGCGCCAGAGTCCCATGCTGGTGGCCTTAGCGACACTGCAGCAGGTCTCTCTATCCCTAAAGCTTTTTTGGCTTCTAAAAAAGGATATAAATTATGTCTAACGGCTTTTCCTTTACAAATTTTAAACCAACCATGATCTAATCCTTCTAATAGAGCATCAACAACATGTCCATCTGACCCATGTTGCAAAGAAGCATTGCTTCTATGTTCTGGGATAGCAACACTTGTTCCTCTATTAGTGCTATTGTTTCTGCCTTTTTGACTAACAAACCCTCTCTGCCCTCTGATGTTTTTTGTCATTTGAGCCTCTCTTGTCCATTGCAATGGCAAGGTAGTCACCAAAGCAAATGGGGAGAGTTACATGACAGTTTACATCACACAAATTTTTATCCATCTCCCTCTCCTTATCAGAGAAATCCTCAAGGATAGGAAAACGATTAGGATTGTTTCTGCGACACATACCTTTCACACGATCTCCTTGCACCCTTCCTTGAAGGGTTCCTCGAACAATACCTTCTTCTTCCCTCCTAACAGGCGCCTTGTGATGCGCTTGAAGCTTGCCATTATGGAGATGGCAGTCAGGTCCTCCTGCTTCATCGGTGGCAGCCTCCTCTCCGGGTCGTACGAGCTGCTGATGTAAGTTGAGTCTTCTCTCGGAGGTCCAGACCACCCTGCTGGAGTTGGTGGTCTGACAGGGTTCAGACCCAACAGCTCCGAGATCCTTCGGTTTGGCGGTGCAGGCAGTGCCATGATCCCTACCGGCGTCACTTCCTTAGTGCTGCCCCAAATATAGAACCAGTGCAAGCGCCAGATGACAATGGAGATGCTGAGAAAGTAGATACCTCCAAATCCTCCGTGAGCTTTTCAGACACTGAATCAATCTTACGAGCCCATTCATGGAGAATCTCCGTGATTCCCCCAGGGGAAGAGCCAGCACTGCTCAGCGGTGACCAGATTCCCCACCTCGCTGTCTCACGGCATGTCCTCCAGCTCCTCGAGCCCCTGACGCGCCATCTCCCTCATCGGATCGTCTGGATCCTTCAGATCAAGCATCCCTTGCGCCACCTTGATCTGCTCTTCGATTCCTTGCCCCAATAGATGCGGCTGCCACCCCTTGGCCATCTGCTCGACGGCCCACGGCGAGGCGAGGCAGATCTAGAGCATCAGGAGCTTCCTCTTCAACTTTATTTGCCGCCGCTCCTCGGCCGCCCGCTCCTCCTCTCTACTCTTGGCCCTGTCCTCGGCGAGCTTCCTCTCTTCCGCGAACGACATCATCCCTAGCGACCACTTCAACTCCGTCATCTCTGCCTGGATCAGATGTTCCCGCCGGCGAGATCAGAAGGTGCGATGTGGTGGTGGTGGCGGTGGATTTCGAAATCGCCGGGGAGGGGTCGGAGAGCGTTGGTCATGAGAGAAATCGTGTGCTTCCAAGTCCCATATTGAATCTACTCGAAAGGAAGCATTTCCGCTTCTTATTCTATCACTAAGCCTTGCCCTAAAATAAGCACTAAGAGAATCACCATGTGGAAGTTCTGGCTCACTGGAATCACTTTACTTGTTCCTTGCTGTCACCGTATGAACATTACTATCCTTGTTGTTAGAAACCAACGAGATGTCGTAAATCTGCTTGTTTAAATAATGCGAGTGTTTCATTTAGATGGCCTAGTGTGATCTAAAGTAGCTAAATTACGCTGCAAATGTGAATAAATGAAGTAATAGAGTTTGTGCACCGTGGATACATCCACACAACTAAATGCTCCGACGTGAAGTTTGCCTAATTGTACCGTCATAATAATTTTACAATTTCTCCCCACTTATATAGAGCAACCTACATATTTTTAATTCAGTTGCCAAACCATTGGGTGTGTGTTTTAGTTTGACGTGTATTTTTCAGCCGATCTAGGACTATGTTGCTTTGCAGTAGAATGTGATGCGCATATATGATAAATCTTCGAGGCAATTTCTGTTCCGCAGCCTGACACAAAGATATATATGCGTGCAAACCAACATCACCAACAAAAGGTTAACAATCTAACAGAAGTTAGGTGAATAGTAATCCAAAGCCATGCTTGGTAATGACGTGCTAGGATGACACGAAACCTGAGCACACGCACGTAAACATACACACGCTTGCAGCCGCACATAAACCTCTGAAAAAGACCAAAACTAACCGGAGGGGAAAAGCTTTTGCCGTGTGCGCGCGCGTGTGTGAGATGGCGAGAGGTAAGCCCCACGCAGTCAGTGGACCCAACTCTCAGACGCTTCACGACACCGCTCGGCTGCGTGTGCTTGCGCCCCGGCCGCTCCCCTCCCCTCCCACCTTGCTCCGAGCTGTATATAAAAACCCATGTTTTATATATTTCCCTGGTGTGCATAGGCCTTTGGAAAGAGCACAGGCGAAAATTCAGAAATTAATTTATAGAGAGAGGGGCATATAAGAGGGTGGAAGGAAAGGAGCGGGGAAGAGATAGAGAGGGAGAGAAAGAAAAGTATGACAAGGAGATGAAAGAAATCAGACAACAACCTTCTTCTTAGCCTTCCTCATCCCCACTTCTATCTCTTCCTTCAGTTGCAGGGAGCAAGGAGGAAGAGCTAGCAGCAGCAGTTGGCAGAGAGAGTGAGGTATCTATCCCATGTTTCTCACCTTCTTCTTCTCCCTTGTTGTGTTCCTTTCCAATTTTATAAAAATATCTGTTTGTGTGTCATATGTGAGTTCTGTGGGTGTGGGTGTTTGCGAGCTTTTGTTCGTATGCTTTTCTTTTTTACTTTGTTTTGAGTGCAACTGTTTGTTTGGATTTCCCTGTCCGCCTTTGTTGTTTTGTTAATCTCGGAAGAGTCCTAAGCGGCCGAGGGGAGCGGCCTTGGAGTTTTTCTCGGCTTCTTGTCGATTTGTTTCTTGTTCCAGATCGATTCCAAGCGCATACATATGAGATAGGAATAGCCATCACTCGCTCAGGGAATTTTGGGGCCTTTCCATCTGCTCCCTCTTCCCTTCTCTCGGCAGCTACTCCTTTCGTCGTCTTCGGTCTCCTCCTTAATTTGCCAAGAATCTTTCAGATCTCCATCTCTCCCATGGTTGTTTGCTCTCTTGCATGTGCTGTGTAGTGCCACTATTTGCTTGCTGCTTCTCTTCTTAATTGCGGCGTCTAACATATGGGAAATATGTTGATCTTCTTTCAGCGAAGGGCAAAGAAGAAGAAGAAAGGAACACTTTGTTCTTGTGCTTGGAGTTGGTGTAAGAGGGTATTAAGGCGATGGCATCGAACCCATCGGCAGCAGCGGCGGCGGCCTTCTTCGGGATGAGGGATGGGGACCAGCAAGACCAGATGAAGCCGCTGATAACACAGCACCAGCAGCTGGCAGCGGTGGCACTGCCCGGCGCCGCGCCTGCGGCGTCCAGCCAACACGGCGCACCGCCGGCGGCGGCGCCACCGGCCAAGAAGAAGAGGACTCTACCAGGTAATCAAATCATCGTGGACCCTTTCTTAATATTTCAGTCTTGCATGCTAACTGCGAAATCTTGTCTGGACTGATTGGAGTCTTATCATTTGGTTCCTGACAGTGCAAGCATCTTCCTTCTTCCCTCACATGCGCACTCTTGAGTTTTCTCTCTCCAGTTTTTTTTAAATCTTTTTAGTATACTCAGTTACTTAGCTGCATGTTTTCTTCCGTTCTTGCTTCCCCACTGGAGAATTGCATGCTTTTGTAACGGACGTGTGCGTAATTAAGCGACAGCCTGGTCTTGCTAGGCAGTGCTGGATTTTATGAGACGGTTGTCTTTTTTCACCCACTGCTTAATTTCAGTATTTTCCCTGGTTCACTGGATCCGTTCCCCTATCCTTTGGCTCTACTTCAATTCAAAGGCAGAAGCTGTAGACTGTAGCCTGCCTTGAGGAAGAACTTTGGCCTTCAATTTGCTTCTTCTGCTAATCAATACTACTTCATTTAAAGCTGTGTACTCTCTCACCTGGAATTGGAAGGAAGACAATAAATTCAGGTGACGACTGACGAGTAGGAAGTACCTTTTCTCATGGTGCTAGAGTAGACTCCTTGTCGATCTCATGTTCCTCTACGACCTCATGTTTTCATTAGATCAGTTGGCTCCAGAATTCCTCACACCTTTTTCTTTGAGAATTTTCTCTTAGGATAGGATAACCTACTAGTTGGATAGTATATTTCGGATGGAAAATATTAGGTCCTTTTTTTCTGCCAAAATTCCATGTACATGAGCTGTCATCCTCTTCACTGGAGCACATTCAATTCTTTTCCCCAATTATGAGATGCAAGCAGGAGCCATAGGCACAATCCATGACAATTCCTTTGTTCTCTATACCAGTCCTGCAAACTTCTTCCTTGCCCAAAATCTCATGCAAATATTCTCTTCTCCATGACCTAGTTTGTCTCCACTCTCTAGCTCACCCCCCCCCCCCCACGCCGAGAGAGATAATAAGCAACAATATCTTTCTAAAATTAATCTGTGATTTCTACTAGCTCCAACAGCATCGGTTTTTGATCATGCACGCCTAGCAGATAAACAAAATTAATATTACAACAATACAGAAATTCCCCTCTATATAATTAATTAAGACTCTTGTCACATGCAAATTTGTTCTCCATTCTCAGCAACATTAGCTCTACTACCATCCTTTGTCTACTACGATTCCTCCAAGCATGGATCACTAGCCACCACTGCATAATTTTCAACCTTCTGATCTTCTTATATATTGTGCATAAGTTCATCATTGTATCTTGCTTTTATGAGAGTTGTGATGTAGATGCATGCATAATGGATTCCACATGCATATATAGACGCTGAGAGTGGAATGTAGTCATGCATGAACCACATGAGAGCTAGCTAAATTACTTAGAATGCATTGGTTGATCGATCTGTTGAATTTGCAGACCCAGACGCGGAGGTGATCGCGCTTTCTCCCAAGACGCTGATGGCGACTAACCGGTTCGTGTGCGAGGTGTGCCAGAAGGGTTTCCAGCGCGAGCAGAACCTGCAGCTGCACCGTCGCGGGCACAACCTCCCCTGGAAGCTGAAGCAGAAGAACCCGAACCAGGTGCAGCGGCGTCGCGTGTACCTGTGCCCGGAGGTGACGTGCGTCCACCACGACCCGTCGCGCGCCCTGGGCGACCTCACCGGGATCAAGAAGCACTTCTGCCGCAAGCACGGCGAGAAGAAGTGGAAGTGCGACAAGTGCTCCAAGCGCTACGCCGTGCAGTCCGACTGGAAGGCGCACTCCAAGATCTGCGGCACACGCGAGTACCGCTGCGACTGCGGCACCCTCTTCTCCAGGTAACCATCCGCTTATTACTCTCCATTTCTGTATCTATGTCTATATACAAGCTACATTCGTGTATATATATATGTGCATCGATCAAGGTTGCATGCCTGCACTGCATGTCTGCATGCCTCCTCTCGGTGCTGTCTGTGTTGTGTGTGGTCCCTTTTGCTTGTTGGCTTAGGGTTAGGGTTTTGTTTGGGGCAGTGTTGATCGACATTGTTAGCTGTTGCTGGAGTTATTCTCTAGCACGCCTGAGAAGCAAGGGACGGCCGAGGGTGACGAAGGTGGAGGGTGAATCAGTGATACTGTTCGCACGTGAAACGCTTGGAATATATTTTACAAGTCCTTTGGCCATCCTTTCCTTTTCCTGACTAGTTACCTTGGGAAGATGGAACCACAAACAAGGCTCCCTCTAGCCAGACACACGCTACAGACTATGCACATATGTGTGTGTTGTTTCTGCATGCTGTCACACAGTGTCCTGTAGACCCGCGTTTCTCCTGGTCCAACTCGTCACCAGCAAACATCGCAGGCTTTCTCTTTTACCCCCTCTCTCTCTACTGCATCGCCTGGCTGCCATGTCAACAGGCTAAACTTCATGTGACTTGGCTGCTGGCCGGCTAGGATGTGGCAGGGCCGTTCGTTGGCCGTGCCAGTGAGCCAGCAGACCCACACCTTTTTCACGGATACGTCGCAAGTCGCCATGCCATGCACATCGCCTTGCTAGGTGTAGTAGCAAGCGTAACTTCAGCAACGGTTCATTTATTGACGCAATTGGACATGCAAGCATTCATTCAATTCATTCATTCAAGTGGTCACTCCTATCTTTCATACTCTCGGCATAAAATTCCCCAATGGGGAGTTAGCAGCACAAACGGAAACACCAACAGGAGTTGCATTCATGAGCCATGGAGAGCTGAGTTTCTTTCACTGTTCATGCAAAGAGACCTTACCTGATCATAACAAAACGCATGCCGAACATTTAATTTCTTCTAAGCGTAGTAGTACAAGTTCACAAGATTTTTTTTTCTCAAAATGGGGAATGGTGCCCCGGCCTCCTCATCAACTGATGCACACGACCTGATTTATTCCGGAGTTTGTTAGTCATGTCATTACATCTTAAGGATCACACAAGGTCGATATAAATATCAACCATCTAAAGATAAACATCCATACATAAGCTAGACATCTCTCAATCTACTAATGTCATCAGCTAGCCTGAATGTAGATATCTCGACCGACCGTCAGTAGACGGTTGCATCCACCATTGATCCTCTCGGAGGAAAATAGACTAAAGTTAGATCCATTACGAAGCCATACGGATAAGCTGAATTTTTTTTTTGAAAACTCGAGTCTCAAAATAATACTACTATTATTTATACAGTTCACATCGACCAACATAAAGCACAAACACCTATAATAGAGAGAAGCAACATGGTCCATACCCAAGACTGTATTCTTACTTTAAAATATTATTTCTACAAGTTCACAAGTTTATAGAGAAGCAACATGTTCCATACCCTTGTTAAAAAAAACATGTTCCATACCCAAGACTGTTTTTACACATTCAACCGTGTGATTCTACTGCATATAATTGACACACTTGTTTTCAGTCCCTTGATTTTGGGGTTCACAGGCTGGGGGCTGTCTTGCCGTAGGCATTTTTAAATCTTCACTGGTGCAGGCTTTTGCTTTATCCTGTGTCATGGCGGCCTCGGGAAGCGAGCTTACCAGCTCCACAAAGTTTTCTGCTCTGCTTGCTTACCTTGGTGTGTGTGTTCGTGTGCATGACAATGTCTCTATGCCTTTGTCTCGACGCCTTTCTCCTTTGAAGCTTCCTACTAGTGGGAACCTATGAGAGGCATAGCATGGCAAGCTAGTATGATCGTTCGATCGATCGATAAGATTTCCCCTTTCCGCGCGCCTCTCCTCTTTGATTGACATCGATTTCTGGGATCTTGAGCTAGCTTTTGCTTTGTGGTGCATGGGAGAGGGTGGTGGTGTGGCGTCTCTGCATGCATGGACACCTAACACCTTTGACCCAGAGTACAAGGAGTGTAGGAGTACTACTTTTGGTAGTCATTTGACAGCAATGTATAGTCAAGTGATTGATAGGAGTCAAATCCTATCAAATTACACTGTGGAACAGAGTTACAGAGATAAAACTACACGCACTGCATTTGCTAACACTTTTTACTGCCTGTCAAACTTAGCTGGGGCAACACGGGTGGCTGTAGCCTGTAGGTGTGGTGGCTGTAGCGAGAGGGGGACTGGAAATCGCTATTCAGATGTGCATGGGATACTAGCTACAAACACAACATTCAGTGGCACAGTCCGTCTGTCTGACCCAGTTGATGCTGCGCAGCGCTCACATGCCGATTCAGAAAACAATATCTTAGCCCGAGATGCCGCTAGCCACCTCTCCTCCTCGCCTCGGGGTGCGAGCCCTCGCGTCCAGCGTGTCTCATGCGGTGGACCAGCCTTGCCATGCATCCGTCGTCGCCATGCAGGGTCCTGCTAGCTTTTCAGGCTTCTCAAGCTCTTCTCACATCAACTTTACTGTTCACTTTTACTGCACGTCAATGGCAGCCCATGCAGTACTGCATTGCATGGCATGGCATGGCACGGCATGCAGGCAGCGACGTCGCGCCAGGTCTGACCTAGATTACAGATCCAGAAGAGAGCAGTGTGTTGTGAACTTGTGATGTGGTGTGAGAGCACATGCAGACTCGTGAGTCGTGACTGCATGGTCTGTACTTGATGTATCGTGTCCGTAACTTTTCTTGCTGTGTCAATGTATGCAGGAGGGACAGCTTCATCACCCACAGGGCCTTCTGCGACGCACTGGCGCAGGAGAGCGCCAGGCTGCCGCCGACGAGCCTCAGCACCCTCACCAGCCACCTCTACGGTGCCACCAACGCCGGCAACATGGCGCTCAGCCTGTCCCAGGTGGGATCCCACCTCAACTCCACCATGCAGCACGACGGCGGCCACCACCACCACCCGTCCCCAGACCTCCTCCGCCTCGGCGGCGGCGGCGGCAGCAGCAGCATCGCCGCGCGGCTCGACCACCTCCTGTCTCCGACAGGCGCGTCCGCGTTCCGCGCGAATCAGCAGCAGCCCCAGCCGGCCTTCTTCCTCAACGCGGCTCCGGGGCAGGACTTCGGTGACGATCAGGGGGGCAACGGACCCCACTCCTTCATGCAGTCAAAGCCCTTCCACGGCCTCATGCAGCTCCCGGACCTTCAAGGCAACGGCGCGGGCGGGCCGGCCCATGGGCTCTTCAACCTGGGCTTCTTTGCCAACAACGGCAATAGCTCCGGGTCAAGCCACGAGCATGCAAGCCAGGGCATGATGAGCAACGATCAGTTCAGCGGCGGAGCTGGTGGAGGCGGCAACGGCTCTGAGGTGTCGGCCGCGGGGATCTTCGGCGGCAACTTTGTTGGTGGGGATCACATGGCGCAGGCTGGGATGTACAACGGCCAGGCGGCCATGCTGCCGCAGATGTCTGCCACCGCGCTGCTCCAGAAGGCCGCGCAGATGGGCGCGACCTCCAGCCCCAACGGCGCGGCGTCCATGTTCAGGGGCTTCGCCGGCTCCTCGCCGCAGCTGCGACAGGCGGCACCGCAGCACATGGACCAGAACGAGGCGAACCTCAACGAGCTGATGAACTCTCTGGCTGCTGGTGGCGGCGTCAATGCCGCCGGAATGTTCGGCGGCGCCAACGGTGGCCCCGGCGCGGGGATGTTTGATCCTAGGATGTGCGACATGGACCAGCACGAGGTGAAGTTCAGCCAGGGCGGAGGCGGTGTTGGTGGCAACCCTGCTGGTGGTGGTGGTGGTGGTGGCGGCGGCGGCGGTGACATGACGCGGGACTTCCTCGGCGTGGGCGGAGGCGGCATCGTGCGCGGGATATCGACTCCAAGAGGTGACCACAACCAAAGCAGCAGCGACATGAGCTCCCTGGAGGCCGAGATGAAGTCGGCTTCGTCCTACAACGGGGGCCGGATGGCATGATCGAGAGCTTACACAAGCCGTAAGCTCCCATCATCACAGTGAGTCTAAGACTTGAAGCAACCTGGAATTAGCATGCATGCATATATGAGACTGAGATGAGTAAGGTTAATTAGCGAGTTAGCAACTAAGTTGATCGCATGAGTATGGTCGCATGCATGCATGGGATAAGGCTAGCTAGCTAGCTCTCCATGGGGCCATGAAGACTGGAGTACCGTGAAAGGGAGGCCTCCTCTGAGACTAATTAAGTAATTAGCTAGTGCGAGTGAACGCATGCATGTGATGGCCCTAGCTTGGTCGTCGAGGAGTTGGTGTCAGTGTCGGTCCTGTTGTTTATTTTCCTTCCTTGTAAGTGGATCTTTGCTGGGTTAAGTATAGTTCTGGAGATAGAACCAATAAGGCTATTTTAGTTTTGTAGCTAGCCGAAATGGGATGTTCGGGAGCTGAACTTGCCCCTGAAACTCCTTCTGCTCCTTTTATTACCCTTGTAGCGAAAGAATGCTGCTCTTACAGTGCAATTGATCATGCTCGTTCATACCTATAATACGCATTGGGGGATTTTATATGGGGTTTCTATAAATATAGAATGGATAGTGCATAAGGTGGACAGGTTCTGCTGGATTGCAATAGATGGATTCTATTTATTTTTTACCTAAATTAAGGAGCAGTAACTCCCAAATTCAGAAACAAAATAAAACTACAGGTTCTAATATTCTTGTAACAAAATTTTCATCCTTGTGGTTTCACTCATTCAAAACGAGGTCCCTTTTCTTTGCAATTTTAAGACATCGTGTTTTTTAGTTAGGTGAGAACCAAAATGTCGTTGGATGGTTAGGAGAGCAGTGACAACCCTATCTCACAAGGGATCAAACCCCAGGTTTGATACTTTGTTGTCTCGTTGAGGTGGAATATTCTTTCGTTGGAGGCAATGCTCCGATTGACAGCAATGTGCATTTGGTGACTTCGTCAGTCTCAAGACTAGTTGAATTAGTCTCTTAGACTCGTCTCATTCGTGCATGTATGGTGAGTGTATGTACTTATTCGTGAGTGTCTGCGTGTGTACAATGTTTCGTCAAAAAGAAAGTTTGTTGAGTTAGCTAGGTTATATAGGGATAGTCTCACATGATCAAAGGTTTCCTATATCTAGTTTCCAAATAAGTTGAAAGAATAAGTTGTCCCAGAATGTAGTATTCACACACGGGTAGACACAACATTCATGTTGCCCAGACACGCGACAGGTCTTCGCTTCTGGCGTACGTGACTTGAGACAAACTACATCGTCGAAAGAACAACTTCTCGATGGGCATGTCCGGGCTTCCTTCCGCGTGTGCATTCACGGTTCAATTATGGCCTATCTCTTTTGTTTAAAGCAATTTTGAGCGGTTTCATTCCATAGGAGTTATTGTGCTCTTTTCTTGTATAATTTCATATGTCATGACATTCCATTTCTATGTTTTTACATGATGCAATATTTCAAACGATTATCGAAGCTATTTGGATGATTGGACTTCAGAATTATTTTGTAAAATTAATCATCCATAAGGTGAACGTAAATCATTTAGCATAGGGAGGTTGTGTGTCTGTCATTTACATCTAAATGATCAATACCTCTCAGCAGAACAAAAATATATAGGTTCTTGTTTTCCTATACGTGTTTTCTATGAAAATAGGCATCATTCTATCGCACGGTTCATAGGTGGTTTCACTCAAACAAATATGTTTTTTAAATGTACGAGATCACGATTAAATCTGAATTACTAGGTTATATATATGTACGGCATCATCTAACCCAAGAACGTAAGTTATCAGCATGTGTTTCTGTGTAGTTTCCAAATATGCTGGCCCAAAACATAACACCAACAAGTTGATCGTTTTGTACAAACTAGTGAGAGTGACTACCTTCTTTGCATAGTGCAAGGCTGAAAGCACATTCTTACCCGTAAGCAGGTTTGGTGTTGTTGACAAGTGATTAAAGGTCTAATCATTTTGCAAGTATTACCAACAAGATTTAGCATCGAGAAGTGTTGTTTTGATGAATGGGGAGCCATACACAAAAAGGGAAAATAAATCGGGACGGTGAAAGTTCTATATCATTTTCTTTCGTTGAGTCGTAGGGCAAACACATAATTAAGAGAGGCCATTTCTTTGGATCATGTCTGGATCATTATTTCTCCATCCGACCTTGTGACAACAATCTTCCAATCCCAAAAATTGTCAAAATCAATATTGCCAAATCCCCAAATTCTCCTCTCTGGTTGAGCTAGGGCTTGGCCGAGAGTTTTCGCTCTCTAGACCCGTAGCTGGGCAGTAGCACAACCGGCCTATGTAGCTCATAGTGAAGGGGAAATGTGATCATTTTTGCCCAACCGTATAAATACCATGTTTATGTTGATGATATAAGGAACGACCACATGTCTTATTGACTTACATGTTTATGCTTTCTCCTTGGCCTTGTCTGTGTTAACAACGATTTCCACCTCCTTCCTCACCACGTCTGGGGTGACGCTTGGAATGCTAGAGTCCTCCTTGGTATGCTTCACAACTTTTATATCTCTTGAAGCTTCAATGGTGTTGCCATCAATCAGCCAAAAAAATAGATTAAAAGGGCATGTTTGCCCTCCTCGTGGGTTTTGGGTGATCGACAACAACACCTATTTTGGGACTAACTTTTCCATCTAGTCTTTTCAGGCACACGGTCCCAACATGGTTAGGTTGACCATTGGAAACACTTAGCTTGGTTCGGTGTACCTTTCAGAAACACAATCTAGAAGGGATTCAAGGTTTATACGCCAATCTTTGTCAACATCAAGCATTCTTGAGGAAAAACTATATATGCCTAACCGTTGACGCATCACTACACACTACTAGGAAATACGCTGCTGCTGGCGAACCAAAAGTCCTTACTGCCGGCGCACAACTCCGCGCCAGCGCTAACAGGCCAGTGATAAGAGGATACGGCCGACACACCAGCAGGTTCGCCAGCGGTAGGGGGGTCTATTACCGGCGCTCAGCTAGGTGCACCAGGGATATATGGTTGTTTGGATTTAAAAAAATGGCCGATCTGCCAGCCACAGGTTAGCTACGTGAGGCCATGTGACCGTCAGATTCTTACAAGCATCTTACAAAAATAAAATTGTAGAAAACACCCTAAGAAGAAGAAAAAGCAATCAGGTCCTCGCGACTTCCTCCAGCGCGTCGCCTCCGGACACCCGATGTCGCCGCCGGCCGCGCCTTGCACGATCTTGCTGGGCGTGGTGGCGCGCATGGGATCTGGAAGTTGGCGCACGGGGGCAGTGGAGCAGGGGGTCGTCGTCGACGGTTGTGCAACACGGTCCACGCAGACTGCGGCGCTGGAGACCTCCACCGGTAGTGTGTTGGTGGGGGAGAGGGGTTGAGCCCTGGCTGGAAGCAGCGCGGTGGCCTGCAGGGCGCCTTGCTCCGCTCCAGCCCGCGCCTTGCTCCGCTCCAACGAGCACACGCGTGGTGTGCAGTGGCGGCGGTGTGAGTGGTGTGCGGTGGCGGCGGTGGAGATCGATGGTTAGGGGTAGGGTGTGCCGGGGTGGAGGTAGAGGAGGAAGAGTGTGGGGACTGGGGGCACCGCTGGAGCGTGGTAGTGGGGGTGTCGCTGGGGTGGAGGTGCAGGAGAAGAGGGTGGGGAGATGAGGCGCCGCCGAAGGGTGGAGTTAGAATGGAGGAGGAAGGTGGCAAAGGACTTTGCATGTGTCGATTGAATCCCCGGCGTAGGCCACAAGGAAAATAAAAGAAAGGGGAAAAAGAAGATGAGAGAGAGAAGAATTTGCTTTTGTCTGTCGGCGAACGTCTTTACTGGCCCGCCAGTAGTAAAAAAATTCTCCCGACACAGCTGCAGTTTGGTGCGCCGGCCATAATCGGCCAAAATCTTGGGTACCAACTCAGAGCAGAATCTCAAATATCACCGACGCATGAAATTTGGGTTTCGCCGGTGATATCAGAATACCACTTGCGCACTGATAAGCTGGTGCGCCAACGGTAAATACCACCAGCGTTCCTAAAATTTGGTGCGCTAGCGGTATATCTACCAACTATAGGCTATTTCCTAGTAGTGACATGAAGAACTCAAGGAGCTTTATCACTTTCCACGATGCAAGAACCAACGGATCCCTCAGGTCTATTTGCTGCCAAGGTTACCACTATTAGACTAGTCATAATGCATAGTATCATATAGAAGTATCATGCGTATGATACTGCTACATGTTACTATTTCCACAATGCATGATATCATATAGTAGTATCATAGTCTCCATATATTAATTGTTTTGTAGAATCTCAATGCAAATATATGTACAAGATTTACTTGACATTAATTTTTCTAGTAGTATATGCTATGATACAGTATCTATCTATGATACTAGTACCCTCTCTCTCATCCTTAATTGCACTACCACATCAGCATTTTGCATGCATGAAATGCATGATACTACCTATGATACTCTCATTGTGGGTAGTCTTAGGAATCACGAGTTAATCACGTCTGCTTGCTTCAAGCAACTAAAATGGCACTTGTGATTACCACTAGCTATGGTGATAACATTTTTCAAGACAACAACAACCCATGATGAAATTAAGAGAACCTATCATCTTGAAGAACAAGCAATTAACTAGCGTCCTTGAATGCTCTTTGATGTAACATCGATAGGCTAACTGGTACGTGTATTTTGTATCATCATTATTGCTACATATAAAGTTAGTTTTCATCGTTATTTGCCTTTATACATTGTTATTTATGAATTTTATATGATTTCTGAGACTTTTCTACAAAATCCCCTTCATTGGTATTTAATTCCTGGGAGGGAGAAAACCTCCTTTTTCGTATTTTATTTGTTTCAGGAATTTCTGGATCGCAAAAATTTCAGGAAAAATTACCTGATCAGTTTTTCATCCGAAGGAAGACCGTGAGCGAAAGAAACAAGCGAGATGGGCCACGAGCTGCAAACGGCACCATGTGGCGCGGCCCAACTTCCTGGCCACGCCACCTAGGTCCGTTTGTACCTTGGACATCGTTTCGGCCCCCCTTTTATCTTAGACGCCCTGTTTCGCCGAAAAACCAAAGCCATATTTTTCCCGAGATTTATTGAGGCGGCGGTGGTGGAGAAAGTCCCCTCCTACTCCAGGAGAGGGCAGATCCTGCCGCACCGGTGCCTCGAGTGAAGGGGAAAGCGACGCCATCGACATCGATATCCCCACTCCTCATTGGCTTGGGAGGAGGCATCTCCATCAACATCTCCACCAGCACCATCATCATCACCATCACCATCTAAAAGATCGATGTCATCCCCCTCATAGTTTGTGTTGAATTGAACCCCGGATATTGTTTTTAGTGTTGTTGAATGTTAGTGATTGGTACTTTGTCATTATTTGGTGGGGAGATTATACATTCAGATTGTGTTGGAACCATTATGCATCTGGTCCATATTATGTTTGTCACTTGTGAGTAGTTCCCCACGTTCCTGGGGGCATAGGATGATCTGACTTTGATTCTATATGATGTGCAATGAGTATTTGGTCAAGTTTTCTATCTTTTATGTTATTCTATGATGGTTTTATGCGAACGTCGACTGCATATTACTTCACCTATATGGGCTCATCGGGCTGCACTAGTGTTGGACGGGTCGAAATGACAGAAACCGTCTTCCAACACTATGAGTTGCATTAGAGCCTTAGAGGGGTTTATGTTGGGGACCCTAAATCTTATTGCTATGATGGGACATTCATTTGTTAATGATTCCTTTATGCACATGAAAATGGATCTAGGAACGATCATAATGGGTGTATTTGCACATGCTTATGGCTGCACCTAATCAAGGCTCCGCCCCTAATTGAATAAAGGCTGACAAAATATTTACCATGTTGTTTAGAACTTAGATGCTAGTGAATCCATGCCGCTCTCGAGAACTTTTGTCTCATATTTGCTATTTGTCTCATCATGGATACTAGTCTTGATGAGGTTGGTTTGATTGTATATGATTAGGCCTATATTCAAGCTCTGAGGGAAAATGAAGCGGAACCACCTGAGCTTAAGGTCGCATTTCAAATTCATGTTGCTATCGCCAAACAAGCTATGAAACTAACCTTCATAGATGATAGACGTAAAACTGCTATGGGACATCTTCATGCTATTGAGGATCTTTGCTCTTTATTTAAATTGGCGGATTTCCTCATGATCATGTGAAGAGCAAGTTATTATATCTATCTCTTTCCGGTAATGCTCGCATATAGTTTCGATCTTTGGATATTAAATATTGTCTTGACTGGGAATCATTCAGGAAGGCTTTCTACACGAGATTTTATACTCCTAAAGAAGCTTATGATGATCGTTGTCATATTTAGAATTTTTAGCCTCATCTTGGAGAAAGCATTGCTCGAGCTTGGGGGAGGCTTAATCAACTCATCTGTAAGAATCCTTGTCATGGTATTCCTGATAGTCTGATATTGATAAACTTCTATATGAGGATGCCCCCACATCATAGGGATTTTCTGGGTAATTCGTCTGAAGGGATTTTCTGGATAATTCGTCTGAAGGAATTTATTGGATACTATTGCTAATAACTCAGCTGCATGGGATCTTGATAAAGGTATTCAGTCTCATTTTGATTTTGAATATGAATGTGTAGAGAATTTCTCTACTAATATATTGTTTGAAGAATTGAAGGATAGGTTTGGCCTTGATCCTCATATTTTAGTAGAAGTTACTAAATATTTTGCTAATCATTTGAATGTTCCTAAGAGAGGATTTAATGTATTTACTGAACCTATCAAGACTACACCATATATTGCTAAAGTTGAGAAACGGGTTCAGCAAACTTCATCAGTTATTATTGAAGAATATGTGGAATCTTCTCCATGTACGAACAGGGTGAAAGAAAATTTACTCACCTTTGTTGCAAACAAGAGTGCTAAAAGATGTCATGAGCTTTATGAAAAAATCTCTATGAAGCCTCAAATTTCGGCCATGAAGGAATTAAATGAAGAAACTCCTTGTGATATTTATTTATGCGAAGATTCCATTAAAGTCATTCAAGGTAAGACTACTAGAATTGGTAAAACTATTATATAGTGTGCTATTGAAACTTCATATTATCATGGTCTTTGTGATATTGGAGCAAGTTTAAGTTTGATTCCATATTCTCTCTATCTTGGAATCAAGCCCGATATTGATCCAATACACATGGAGGAAACATGTATAACTATTCAACTTGCTAATAGAGAAATTATTAGTCCTCTTGGTATGGTAAGAGATGTTGAAGTATTAGTAGGAAAGATTAAGTATCCCGCTGATTTCATTGTGCTTGGTTGCTCCCAAGATGCATCTTATCCTATTATATTTGGTAGACCTTTCTTACGTACTGTTGGTGCTGAAATTGATTTGCCAAAAGAGAGAGTGTTTATTAAATGTGCTGGAGAAAGGTTTTTTTGAACATGTGTTGTATTAATCAAGTAATATTGTTTTGGTTACAATCACTCAACATTTGATCTAAAACACACTCAGGAACAGACCCATACAACAGGCCTTTACAACTAGTAGTTCTGCCGAATGCAGCAAAGCGATGAGCGACAATGTTAGCAGTTCTTGGGATGAACTCAATCTTCGGGTTCTGAAAAGACAGAGCAGCCTGTTTTGCCTCGTTGATCACGATGCATGCTTGCGATCTCCAATTTTTGTTGTCATTCCAGGAGTCAATGATGGATTTCCAGTCAGTTTCCAAGTAACACGGGGTGTCCAACGCGGAAGTCAATCAAATACCCTCAAGGACCGCAATTGATTCGTCTTCTTCAGGGGTAGCGCACCTCGGAATGGGGTTCCAGGCCGAGGATATCGTATTTCCGTGGTCATCTCTGACGAGGGCCCCCCAATGAGTCGTGCCATTTGCGTGGATGAAGGAGGTGTCAGTGTTCACCTTGGCCCCACCCAATGGTGGCTTGGTCCATTTTTGACTATTGTTTACCTTGTCCTTCTTCTCACCAGAAGCAATCACAGGAAAGAACAATGATTTTCCCTTCCGATCTGGTATCTGCATACCTGCATTAAGCTGCATGGTGGTGTTATAATATTTTTCTATGAAACAGGCAGAATCGTGAATCTTAGCTTTACGCCACCAAAAATGGAATTATTTCGAAGGTGCCTTGCTCTCCTCCAGAGAAACAAGATTTTGCATCTCATACTGTCATCTTGGTTAGCCAGAATATTCAAAGGCCACTCAGGCCCTGTTTCCGTAAGATCCTCTTCCTTGGGTTGGTTCCAAAATTTGGCCAAACTCACCCGAAGGGCTCTAGCCTTGGGGCATACCATGGTCGCATGATATCCAGTTTCTGGTTCGATACCGCATATACTACAGGTAGGGACAATCCCTTTAACATTTTTGGATCTCTTTGTTTGGATGGCTAAACCCTTGGAGGCAAGCTTCCAGCCGAAGTTTTTAATCTTAGGTGGTGCTTTAGATTTCCAAATGAGGTCCCAAATCCTCCTCTCTCCTGCCGGTTGTGAGCTAGAGCTGGCAGATGGAGAATTTGATTTACTTTCTAGAGCCAAGTGGTAGGCACTCTTAACCGAGAAGACACCATATTTGTCGGGTTGCCATGCCAAGGTGTCTTCTCCAAGGATACTGGGAATTCTGATTTTTAAAATCTCCTCAACATCATGAGGATAAAAATGGATCTAACAAGGTTAACATTCCAGTCATTGGTTTCTTGATCAATGAGATCGGCTACCCATCCGAGTCTTGATTTTGTGGAATTTCCAGTGATTTTTAGCTGCCGTCTTGGAATCCAATTATCTCTCCAAATCCTTGTCTTCTTTCCATTTATAATTCTCCAGTCTACACCTTGTTTGAGGAGCTCGGGCCCATGAGTGATACCTTGCCAACAAGGCGAGGCGATCTTGATAAAGGCAGTATCCGTGAGCTTGTCAAGGGGATAGTATTTAGCCTTAAGTAAACCTGGCACATAGGCTAGAGTTTAATTTTTCTAATTTTACTGATAAGTGTTTAGAAAAAGGAAAGTTTCAAAAAGATATTGTGGAAACTCTTTCTTCTGTAGCAGTCGCTTCATCGGACGCGGTGGAACGATGCATACTTAATCAAGAGGAACCATACAGTAATGAAGAAAAAGAAGTTTTAGAACAAATTTTATCTCAACAACCAACACATTTACAATTGCATATTCCACCTGATACTCTTGGAGTGTTAACACCACCCAAGGAAGATCCTAGTTTTGAATTAAAATCCTTGTCTGATGATATGAAATATGCATACCTGGATGAGAAAAATATATATCCTATTATTATTAGTGTTAATCTTTCAGGAGAGGAAGAAAAAAAATTATTAGAACTATTGCATGCTCATAGGCCGGCTATTGGGTATTCTCTTGATGATCTTAAAGGTATAAGCCCATCTCTATGCATGCATAATATTAATTTGGAAGAAGATAAAAACCCGCTCTTGATTATCAACGACGTCTTCATAAAAAAATGAAGGAAGTGGTAAGAAAAGAGGTAATAAAACTTATAGAAGCTGATATTATTTATCCTATAGCTGATAGTAAATGGGCGAGTCATGTTCATTGTGTTCCTAAGAAAGGTGGAATCACTATGGTTCCAAATGATGAAAATGAACCTGTTGCTCAGCGTACTGTTACTGGTTATAGAACTAGCAAGATGGCCCTCGCTATGGTTCCAAATGATGAAAAAAGGCTATTTACTGTTACTGGTTATAGAACTAGCAAGGTGGATCACTATGGTTCCAAATGATGAAAAAAGGCTATTTACTTCCAATTTTTCATTGTTTCTATAATGTTTTATACATTGTAACTTTATAGAAGTAATGTTGTAGATTTATTAAAACTACTAAACCTAGTGTTTAATGAATTTTACCCATTTAAATTACTTTTTGTTGCTACGTATTCTTTGCTCAGCAATCAATGGCCATACCATATATCCACCAATATTTGTGTTAGTTTGGCTTTGTGTTGGCATAATTGGCACATATGTGTGACTTAATTAAATCTAGAGAAAACCACTTTTATAATATTACAAACTAAATTACTCATCAAATATTTCAGGATAATTTTTTTTGAAGTATTACGCAAAAATAACAATAAGTATATAATTACATTTTCACACCCTTGTACTATAGTTTTGTAATTGCATTGCTTGCCGAAGTTTCTATGTCCAACGAATTTTGAACCATCTATTTTTTGCGACTACAATCGTAGACATGAGCATACATTAGGTTAAAAGCGTGACAGTTTTCCTAGTTATTTTTATTTTACTGTTATGTGTCTCGCTCAATCATATGGGCAATATTCTCCCTGAGCACTTGGGATCATCTACATGAGTTCTGGCTCGAAGTTGTTTTCATTTCTTGCAGTTTAAACATAATTAAGAATAATATTTTCTTGCAAATTATGTTTCATCACGACCAGGCCCAACGGAATTCTGCGAACCGTATTATAATAATCTAGAATTTAGTAACATTATTTTAAAGCTAAACGTAGTGCCTTAGTCTGTTCCTATATTTTTTGCCCTAATCTTTTTTTTCTCACGTACATATCCCATTTAGTTTGGATATTTGCTTTTGTTTAGGTAATTTGTTTCCTCAGGTATATTTAAAATTACATGCACACATGAAGAGAGTGGTCAAAATTTAGGCAACTTAATATGTCTCACTATTTTTGTAGTTGAATAAGTTATATAGTTAGACAATTTAATTTTGCTTATGTATATTCCATCTGTAGTTTACCATGTGCTTGCACTGATACACACACAAATGTCTAGTTTCTTTGGAAAATAATCTTTTTTTCTAATCCATATCTGACATAGAGCTGTAGGACTCCTTCGTTTACGTGCTTATTGCTTCATTTTATTTGGCATGGAAGCAAATCGCTTCCTATTTTTACATGAACCTTTTTTTATAGTTTCCTACTCCTACACGATGTTTATAACCATATAGAACGTGTTTCTATATGTTAGTCATCGTATATTTTTCCTTAGACCCTTATTTTTTTTATTTTAGATATGGAAACGTGTGGACCAGATAAAAATAATAATGTATAAATCCATATGATTGTTAAATTAGTGTGTCATTCCGAAGTAAGGTTTATTGGCCATCTCTCTCAATAGTTTGGCTATATAGTGGTTATTGGACAGTAAATCTTGCACCATTGTGGCATCCAGCATCTTAGGGCCCTATCTGTAAATTCAACGTGACATACTATTAGAAAAACTTGTTAGCTTAATTAATTTTTAAAATTATGTTTTTATTTTCATATATACCTATGTTGGTATTTTATATACGTGCAAAGAAGTCTAGTTTAGAGCCTCCCATATATTTTCAAGCGACACTTCACACCATGTCCAAACGAGTAGTCTTATTTCCAGGCGAGTAATCTTATTTGCAGGCACACCGTACTGACACGCATAACCTAAACTCACATCACCGATCAGTTCTGAAGTTTCCATCTTTTGGCTAGAGTTAGGTTCACGTACGTGTTCATGTTCGGCACAGATTTTGTAAACAAATAGGGGGGGGGAAGTGAATTACGTGTTCTGTTTTACCATTGCACCTATAAAAAAAATTCTTGAACATATCTGTGAACATCTCAACGTGTACATGCTACACATGTTTTTTTTAGGCTCACCGTGTTATATATGTTACGTTGATCTAACATGCAGATATTGATAATTTTTAAAGGTCCACCACATCAAGGTCTGTTATTTTCTGATTAACGTGGAATTTTCTATCTATTTCTCTTGCTTCTGGTTTACCCTATTTTACTTTTAATAGATAATAGATAGATGTGCATTGATTTCATAAAATTAAATAAAGCCACTAGAAAAGATCATTATCATTTATCTTTTATTGATCAAATGTTAGAAAGGTTGTCTAAGAATTCACACTTTTGTTACCTTGATGGTTATTCTGGTTTTTTCTCAAATACATGTGCACCAAGATGATCAAGAAAAGACTACTTTTACTTGTCCCTTTGGTACTTTTGCTTATAGAAGAATGCCATTTGGTTTATGTAATGCTCCTTCTACTTTTCAAAGATGCATAAATGCTATATTTTTTGATTATATTGAGAAGATTATGGAAGTTTGTATGGATGATTTTTTTTGTCTATGATACCTCTTTCGATAATTGCCTATTCAATCTTAACAAAGTTCTGGAGCGGTGTGAAGATCAACACCTAGTCCTTAATTGGGAGAAGTGTCATTTTATGGTTACGGAAGGTGTAGTCCTTGGTCATCGAGTATCTGGAAGAGGCATTGAAGTGGACCGCGTGAAGATAGAAACCACAGAGAAGCTACCATATCTGCGGGATATTAAAGGTATACGAAGTTTCCTTGGGCATGTTGGTTTTTATAGAAGATTCATCACTGTGTTTGGATGCATAGAAAGTTTGCATGGAATTGAATTGGACTAAAATTCCAAATCCAAGATAGAAATGAATTGGCTTCTAATTCAATTATGTTGTTTTGATGTGTTTGGAAATTTCTATTGAAATCAACGGGTACAACCAATTCTGAATCCTGTTTGGATGAACAAAAGTATGGAATTTTCAGTTTCTGAAATTCCTCCACAACACCTGGCCAACGGGATGAAGCTGGTAGGTAGGGGCGCCTGCCATGGCTCGTGCCAACGGTGGCCGGAATCAGCAAAGATGGAGAGGGAATCTTGAGCCAACAAGTCCATGGACGGCGGCGTCTGTGGGATGAGCAGCTCTACCTCCTGGTCGCATGCGCCCCCGCGGCTACGTGCAGCACCGTGTCGCGCTCCAGATTCATGCGCACTCGAACCGATGAGATCAACGGAGCCTCGCGGGCCTTCAAATCGAGCAGGCTAGCCGCGCCACCGTGCTACCGTGTCATCGATTTGATCTGGCTGAGGTGGTTGAGCGGCGAGGGGAGGTGGGGAGAAGGGGCTCGCAGGGAGGAGGGGAGGAGGTGGCGGTGGTGGGGGAGACGAGGCGACAGCGTAGGGCACATGCCGGCGGTCGCCGGTCGCTCATCTCGGGAGGGACGACGGGGAAATTGTTCCACTCTGTTTCTCCCTAGCCCAGCGATGAACAGGTACGCGGGAGAAGCGTTTCCATGCGATTCCGAGAGGGCGAGCTCGGAAAGTTTAGCGGGTTGTTTAGACAGACGAAGTGGCACCTCGGAATTTAGTTCAGTTTCCAAGATTTAATTCTAAGGCCAATCCAAACAGCGGAATTTGGCCCCAATTCCAGATTCCTTGATTCCATGCCCAATTCTATGCAACCAAACACAGTGGGATTTTTCTAAGATATCAAAACCTCTTACTAATCTTTTGCAAAAGGATGTTCTGTTTTCTTTTAGAAGTCGTTTGGAAGCCAGGCTTTCATTTCGTTTGTAGAATTTTGAAATGAATACATGTATTCATTTCATTTACATTGTAATTCCAGAAATGGACACTTGTTTGGTTGCCACAGGAATTGCAAATGACAACAGAATTGAATATTGAATTTGTAAATGGCTTCCATAGAGAAACGCAAATGACAGGTCTGAGCTCGGAATCATGTTTACCCATGGCGTCATTTTGCTGGATTTCCTAAATGAAATGACGGCCCAATTCTGTGGCAACCAAACAACCGACCTATAGAATTCCAAAATGAATTCCAGGATTCCAGGCCCAAATAATGGATACCAAACGACTTCTTAATGATGATTGTGTGGAGTCTTTCAATGTTTTGAAGAATGCTTTAATAAGTGCTCATATTATTTAACCGCCTGCTGAGAATTTACCTTTTGAAATTATGTGTGATGCAAGTGATTATGCAGTAGGCGTTGTTTTCAAGAAAAGATATGACAAGAAATCAAATGTTATATATTATGCTATTAATACTCTTGATGGTGCTCAAAGAAATTATGCTACTACTGAAAAGGAATTCTTAGTTTTTATATTTGCTTGTGATAACTTTAGACCTTACATTGTAGATTCTAAAGTTATTGTGCACTCTGGTCAATCTGCTATTAAATATCTTATGAATAAGAAAGATGCTAAGCCTCGACTTATTAGATGAGTTTTATTATTGCAACAGTTTGATTTACATAGTTGATAGAAAGGGTGAAGATAATCTTGTTGTTGATCATTTGTCTAGAATGGAAAACATTCCAGATGATCTAACCCCTATTAATGATAGCTTTACTAATGACCAACTTGTAAATATTAATGTGTCTAGTGCAAGAGTAGCTTCCCCATGGTTCACTAATTACGCTAATTTTATTGTTGGGAAATTTTTGCCACCACATTTTACCTATCAACGAAGAAATAAATTATTTTATGATCTTCGACATTACCTTTGGGATGATCATTTTATTTATAAGAAGGGAGTTGATGGTATTATTAGACGTTGTGTGCCTATGTCTGAACAACATGGTATCATAAAAGACTGCCATGATAGTCCTTATATATGGAGGCCATCACGCGGGAGACCGCACGTACTGCAAAGGTATTGCAATCTGGTTTTTATTGGCCTACTTTATTTAAAGATTTTGCTTCATATGTTAAAGCTTGTGATAAATGTCAATGCATTAGTAACATTGGTAAGATAAATAAAATGCCTATGAATTATACTTTACCTCTTGAACCATTTAATGTTTGGGGATTTGACTTTATGGGGCCATTTCCGGCCAACATGTTGCAATATACTCATATTTTAGTTGCAGTGGATTATGTTACTAAGTGGGTGAAAGCAATTCCAACGAAGAGTGTTGACCATGCTACTGCAATGAAAATGTTCAAGGACATCATTCTTCCCAGGTTTGGAGTACCTAGATTTTTAATTACTGATGGTGGTTCTCACTTTATTCATCAAGTTTTTAGAAACACTTTGGCTAAATGTGGTGTTAATCATAGAGTAGCATCTCCATATCACCCACAAACTAGTTGTCAAATTGAATTGTGTAATAGAGAATTGAAACTTATATTGGAAAAGACAATTAATAAGTCCCGATCTGATTGGCCAACTAAAATTAATAAAGCTTTATGGGCTTATAGAACTGCTTTTAAAAATCATATGGGAATGTCTCCTTATAGAATGGTTTATGGAAAAGCTTGTCATTTACCTGTAGAATTAGAACACAAAGCTAGGTGGCGCATTAAGTAACTTAACTTCGATTTTAAAACTGCGGGAAAAAAGAGAATCTTAGACATAAATTTACTAGATGAATGGAGAAATGAAGCTTATGAAAGTGCGAGATTGTTTAAGGAGAAGGTTAAAATTTGGCATGATAGAAGGATAAATAAAAGGGAATTCAAAGTAGGAGACCAAGTGTTATTGTTCAACTCTCGTTTCAAGTTCTCTGCAGGTAAACTAGTATCAAGATGGCGAGGTCCATTGGTTGTGCAAGAGGTGTATCGCTCCGGAGCCATCCGTCTCCATGGAGATTAGAAGGGTAAGCCTCATGTCGTTAATGGGCAATGTCTTAAACATTATATTGCAGGAGAACACTTCGTTGGAAACATGGAGGAAGTACACCTCTGGACTACGGAAGCCATCATCGCCGAAAATTTCGTTCTTCCAGACACCAGAAACCAATAAAAGTCCAAATCTGGTACGTCGCGATCTTGGAATCTATTCATATTTTTGGATAGTTACTTTTTTGCAAAATAAGGAAGACTCGCGAAAGATTTGGGCGAAATGGAGCCACGAGGGGCGAAAGAGCACAGGCGGCGCGGCCCAAACTTCTGGTCGCGCCACCCATAGTCGTCCGCGCCTCGGACTCCCTATTCGCCCCGTTTTCGACTCGAACTCTTCGTTTTTACCTAAAACCCGTCAATATATACCCCTCTCTGCCGATCTAATCTCGCATCGAGTCTTTTTCGAGCGAACATTGTTTTCTACCCTGTCTTTCAGAATTGTCTCCACCAAAAACCTTAGCCATGTCTTCGGGAGACTCCTACCAATGTTCCTCCATGCAAGTTGATGATGATGATGAGCTTGATGGGCTCAATCCTACATCCATGTGGAGGAGGACGAGAAGGAGGGACCCCTTCGAAGATGAAGACGAAGAGGAAGAGGAGTAGCAAGAAGAAGAGGAAGAAGATGATGAAGAAAATGAAGAAAAAGATGATGAAGAATATGATGAAGAAGAAGAAGAATGGGAGATCAACATCGTCATCAACGCTGAAGAGAAGGGGAAGCTTCTGGTACCCATTATACTCGTTGCTGCCGCGAGACTTGTCTCCTCCCAAAAAGATGAAGTACACCGCTCGCATAAGGACTGGTGGGGGAGTCCCTAAACACTCTTTATCTTCCAAGAATCTTGCTATCAATCTTCGCCGCAGGGAAGTTGCGAAGGTTCTGGCTAAGGATCTTCCAGGAGAGTGGGATCACCACATCCCCAGAAGGAAGAGGGGACCTACACCGAAGTGGAAGCCTAGCAGGGAGGCTATCGGAGAGAGACTTTATGAGGATCTTGCGAGGAGCTCTGTACAACTTCATCAAGCCTTCAAACTCCTGATGGGGATAATTCAGGACCTTCAACACCAAAACGACCCAAAGCATCATGACAAGAAGCAGAAGAAATAAGAGCTTCATCAACACTCAAGATTGGGGAAGTTTTATCAAGTCTTTATGCTTTTTAGTTTATCATATCATCTTTAGTTCATCATTTTAGTTCGATTTTTGCTTTTATCTAGTAGTATCAAGTCTCTTATAAGTTTAGAGAGCTATTAGAGCATTATCATCTACCTTTGGTCAAGTGGTTTTTAATGAAATTGGAAGTATGGTGTCATCCATGATTCTTTGGTATGGAGATTTATGGGTAACAATACTCATGCAGATGTGTTCCTCATATTTAGAAATTTCAATCACATTTTATCTTGAAGTTAATTACTTGAACATGTTGGATAAGCATTGAATTTTGTAAATTATGGCTTGCAACAAAGGAAAGATCCATGCAAGCAATACTAAACATTATAAGAAAAATGAAAATACCTTAGTTGTGTTGGAGATGTGGTCTTGGAGGACAAATAGTTAGGAAGAGGAGATGACAAGGAAGTATGAGATATTCTTGTGCCACTTGGTAATCAACAGGTAAACTGATGTCATGGATATTTCAATACATATGCTCAAACAAGTTTGTGAATGAAAAGGTCGGCACCCAAGGATTCGGTTAGCCATGGAAAGTGAAAGACAAAGGTGGATGTAAAGCATATGCCATGATTGAAAGATCCATGAATAAGGTTTATAATGGTTACTAAGGGACAAGACTATTAACTTGTTATGAAAAAGGAAAATCAAAGTGTTTCATAAACATTAAACTTTCATGCTCTTCTTGTCATTTAGCAATTCGTCTTCTAGTAACTAGTTTCTCTATGAGAGTTTGTCTTCGGTACAAAGGCAGAGTAAATGAAGAACAAGCTGGTAAAAGGCCAAGCAAGGAAGTGATCTATATTCATAGACACACATGAAGCATTGTTCAATTATCCAACATGCAATGGTTGATCTTGTTCAAATGGTAAGAGGTAATTGCTAGAGTTTCTATTATGAAGTTCATATTTGTATGATTGTTGGTTCAGAAATATTTCTTTAAAATTGAATATGCATAAGTTGATGATACAATGCTCGTATTTCTTTTATGAACCATAAGCTCATTGATGCATGATATGATCTATTCGCTTATTTGCTCGAGAACGAGCAAAGGTTTAAGCTTGGGAGAGTTGATACGTGCATTTTCTATCATCATTATTGCTACATATAGAGTTAGTTTTCATTGTTATTTGCCTACCTATATTGTTATTTATGCATTTTTAGATGATTTCCAAGACTTTCCTACGAACTCCCCTTCATTGGTATTTAATTCCTCGGAGGCAGAAAACCTCATTTCTCGTATTTTATGTGTTTCATGACTTTCTGGATCGCAAAAATTCGAGGAAAAATTAGCTGATCAGTTTTTCACCCAAAGGAAGGTCGTGAGCAAAAGAAACAAGCGAGAGGGGCCACGAGGTGCAAACGGCACCAGGTGGCGTGGCCCAACTTCCTGCCCGCGCCACCTGGGTCTGTTCGCACCTCGGACATCATTTCGGCCCCCCTTTTATCCCAGACACTCCGTTTCGCTGAAAACCCTAAGCCATATTTTTACCGAGATTTATTGAGGCGGTGGCGGAGGAGAAATTCCTCTCCTACTCCGAGAGAGGGCAGATCCTGATGTACCTGTGCCTCCGGTGAAGGGGAAAGCGACGCCATCGACATCCTGTGGTGACCCGGCATACAACTGCATGGTGTAGTATGCAAGTCTGACATAACCCCAATGAAACACCGTTCCACTAGTATTACATTGCTCAGAGTGGTACAACAGAAACATATGCGGCTATAGAATTACTTACAGACTCTTTACAGAAGATCAACACAGCCTCCTACTTTATATTGAGGTAAAACTACAAATAAACTCCAGAAGAACGATTCGTAGTCTAATCTTATTACGAACTCTACTTGTAGAGGTTTTGTCTAGCTATAGAGGCTATGAATAGATTCTAGCTAAATAGGATCTAGATTTAGGAAGCTAGTTCCCTTCTATTGCTAATCTAGGTTTCTCCTTGGTGGTTGTGGTGTTTGATTCTTCTGACAGGGTCTTGTCCCTTGAAGTAGTTGTTGACTCCTCGGCCTTCGAGTTGCACTGTAGATCCTCCTTCGATGCCTCCATATCTAAGTAGGGGATTTAAGGGTGGTATGAGTACGAGCGTACTCAACAAGTTCATTATAGGAAAGAGGTGTTTAATGCACTAGCTACGGCATTAGACCAGAAAGTCTAATACCAATGCAGGTTTTTATAATCATTTCTTCAAAAGGTTGCTTTTATTCAGAAGAACTATGTCCGTCAGCCCTCACCAGTTTACTCGAACTTCATGGAGTTCCTTTCTAGCAGCATTCGCAGTTCCATAACCCAGAATAGGGAGTGACAGGTCACGATTTGATACACTCTGCAGAGGTGTATTGCTTTACCCATAAGAGATCTTAACGTTGTTGCTCAACCAATTCATGAGCTTGTCCACACTTCCTTGGTATGGGGCCACGTATAAGGTCCTAGCCAAATTGCATTCCTCCGCGACCTCGCACGCCCACCCTTTGTTGCAATTTCAACCTTGGGTCCTCGCCGGTCAGCGTACCCCTTTGGATACCTTCCGACCTCGACAACAATCAGGTTCTCGACCTGATTCCTTCGCCGGTCGTTGCAACCCCTCATAGACCGCATTACCGTGGGAATTAGAATGGGATCCCCACCCCCACGTTGATCTCTCGAGATACAACTGCTACGGTAAGCGCATCCGTTGATGTACGAGAGGAAGAAACACACTTGACTACTCCGTCCCACTCCAGATCTTATGGTTAACACGGGTATTACGGCACAAGAATCACTGGACGGCATTTGTTGTTAATCCTAGATGGATACAAACCCTTGCAATGGAACCTCCACCATACTCATACCATGGTTCCATTGCCCACCACATAGTCATATTCATAGTTCTGAAATTAGCATTTTTGCTTTTCATGCAAGAGTGATAAGTATAGTACTTTGCAAGTAATTTGGTAAAAGTACTCAAATTGACACGAGCAAGCGATGAACTTGCCTTTCTTGACTGCAAGATTATGCAGGCAAGGTCTTCGATACGCAATAACTCCAAATTCTGAAATAGCATCATCGTCTGGTAAGGACGATGTTTAAAAGATTGGCAAGGATGCAATATTGCATAAGTATGAGATGCAATCGTTCTAAATGTGACCTAACCCCGATGATTTAGGATTAGTGAGTTGGTGTGATTGGTTTAGGGTGTGTTGCACTTTTTGAGTGATTCACAAACAAGGTTCTTATTAAGGGTTGGTTACTTGGTATCATAAACAAGTAGTGCAATACATCATAACAATAATATTAATAGCACACAACAATAAGATTTGGTATAATCCTAACATGTAATGAATAGTTGTTGGTTTTAGCACTATATGGCATGGTTAATGATTAATTATCATATACTTCAAAAGAATAACTTTTGAAGAACATGTTCTTTAATAAAGAACAAGTATGATAATTAGGGTTGTGGAGTTATAAGGTTTATTAGGGTTCTAATTGGTTTCTAGAGTAAGGATTAGATGGATCACAACAAAGTTGGATTCATCAACACCTAGAGCTTGTACGGTTGAGTTAAGCCTAAGCATCTTAAGCAATTATAATTGGTTGCTACCATGGTTGTTTATATCTTACTGGTGAGAGTTGACTAGGGTTTATAGGTCCTATTAGGTAAGGTTGATGACTATTCTTTATTTCCTTCAAAAGAGTAACTTTTGAAGAACATACTTCTTAAGTACTAAGAAGTATTTCAATTAAGGTTGAGGTTGTCTAGGGTTTGCTATTGGATCCACTAAGTAAGGAATGGTGGTTTCCTAAATAGGATGATTCATAAGTATATATCACTAGTAGGGTTTAGTGGAGTATGGTATGTAAGGTAAACATCAATCATGGTTACTATTAGGGTTGATCAAATTGGTTTTATACTAAAGATAGTAAATTAAGGATGATGACCTTTGTAATAGGAACTAGGGTTTAGATTTGAGTGATCCTATTTGATCATCTTGGTTTGATGGGTGTGCATACCTAGGATGCAAAATTATTAGTGACAGGGTTCCTATATTCTATGTGAATATGAACAAGCATTGAGTTGCTCATTATGAACCTATGAATGATAATGAATTAACATGATCACATGTTTGACCTAGGTTTAGGTTGTAATCAAGTTAGGGTTCATATGGATTAATGGAGCTAGGGTTCGTAATAGCATTGGGGCTTTAGGATTCCACATAAAATTATGAGGTTATAACTTTATTCATAATAGAACTAGGGTTTCATATTTGTAATACAACTCTTAAGGTAATAATTTGATCATGGAGTTGAAGTTGTTAATAACTTTGAGTTAAAAGGAATATTGGACTTGGCATTTTATTATTTTTAAAGAACTAAAAATTAGGATAATTATTAATTAGGGTTTAACTTCCAATAATAAGGGTTTAATAAGTTAACAAATAAAGAAAATTAGTTGTCATGTTTTCTTTATTTACTTACTAGTTTTTATTTAATTTGGAAACTTTTCTTAATTTTTAATTGCATTTAGAATTAAAAGAAAAGACTAAATTAAATAGGGTTAAATAATTAAATTTTTATTTAAAATAAAAAAATCATTTTATTGGATAGAATTTACTTTTATAAGAATTTTGATATATTATTTTCATTTTTCTGAGTTAAGATGAATTTTCTAAATTCATTCAAAGTTTCATCAATTTATGAATTTGAATTAAAACGAAATCTACTAGACACACCCAGGCTAATCCTACCTACTGCCACTGACTGGTGGACCAGTGTCCATGTCACATGCCACGGTGGTGCCGACGTGGCATGGATCACAGTGGCTGGAGGTCAGTTGTAGATGGCGTCGACGGTAGAGGGCTCCCGCGGGGCTGTGCGCGTGCTCGTTGGAACCAGCACACCGAGGCGAACCTCATGGTGGTGGCACCGCTTCGGTTTGGTCACTGAAGCGTGGCCGGCGGCGAGGTACTGCGGTGGCGGACGGTGATCGACGGTGACAGGGCTCTACGGCGCGATCTAAGACTCGATATGATGCTCACGATATGCGCAATCTCACCTTGATGATTTCCAGCTGGTCGATGGAGTCGATCGAGGACGGAAGCGACGAGGAGGTCGCCATTTCCCTTGCAGTACTGCGAAAGGGAACGGCCAAATTTCCCCTCCTCCGAGCTCCCCTTAATGCGCGATTGCACCAGGTGAATGAGGACGTCGAGGCGCTCCTCCTGAGCTGAACGACGGGCTCTGGGGTGGTCGGAATCGGTGTGGCGGTGTGGTTGCTGACGGGTTAGGGTTTCGGGATAGCGGCGAGAAGAAGAAAATCCAGGCTCTAGGGTTCCTCCCCTGTATTTATACGGCCACCGGCGGTCATCTACGGTCGCGTGATGTCTACGGGTGCTTCTATTCTTGTAGACAGTATTGGGCCTCCAAGAGCAGAGGTTTGTAGAACAGCAGCAAGTTTCCCTTAAGTGGATCACCCAAGGTATATCGAACTCAGGGAGGAAGAGGTCAAAGATATCCCTCTCAAGCAACCACCGCAATCACGATACAAGAAGTCTCTTGTGTCTCCAACACACCTAATACACTTGTCAGATGTATAGGTGCACTAGTTCGGCGAAGAGATAGTGAAATACAAGTAGTATGAATGAATATGAGCAGTAGTAACGGCGCCAGAAAAGTGTTTGCTGGCGTGCAGTTGATGGTAGTAATATTGCAAGAAGTAAAGATGCAGTAAAACAGTAAACAAGCGATGATTGCAGTATTTGGAAACAAGGCCTAGGGATCATACTTTCACTAGTGGACACTCTCAACATTGATCACATAACAGAATAAATAGATAAATGCTATACTCTACACTCTCTTGTTGGATGATGAACACCACTAATTGTGTAGGATTACACGAACCCTCAATGCCGGAGTTAACAAGCTCCACAATATTCGATATTCATGTTTAAATAACCTTAGAGTGCACGATAGATCAACACAACTAAACCAAGTACTAACATAGCATGCACACTTGTCACCATCACACTATGAAGGAGGCATAGATCACATCAATACTATCATAGCAATAGTTAACTTCATAATCTACAAGAGATCACAATCATAACCTACGCCAAGTACTACACGATGCACACACCTGTCACCATTACACCGTGCGGGAGGAATAGACTACTTTAATAACATCACTAGAGTAGCACATAGATGAATAGTGATACAAAACACATTGCAATCATAAAGGGATATAAATAAGCACTTCACTATGCTATTCATAACACTCTCAAAATTGATCACATAAATAAATAAGTTCTCTTCCTTTGTGCTACATATACTCTTGTTTGATAATGAACACCATTCGTTGTGTAGGGCTACAAGAGCACCTCAATGCCGGAGTTAACAAGCTCCACAACATTCGGCATTCATATTTAAGTAACCTTTAGAGCATAATAGATCTTTGCAACTTAAACCGAGTACTAACATAGCATACACACTCGTCACCTTTACACTATGAAGGGGGAATAAATCACATCAATACTATCATAGTAATAATTAACTCCATAACCTACAAGAGATTATGATCATAACCTACGCCAAGTACTACACGATGCACACTGTCACCATTACACCGTGAAGGAGGAATAGAATACTTTAATAACATCACAAGAGTAGCACATAGACTAATAGTGATATAATGCTCATCATATGAATCTCAATCATGTAAGGCAGCTCATGAGATCATTGTATTGAAGTACATAGGAGAGAGATTAACCACATAGCTACCGGTACAGCCCTTAGCCTCGATGGAGAACTACTCCCTCCTCATGGGAGACAACAGCGTTGATGAAGATGGCGGTGGTGTCGATGGAGAAGCCTTCCGGGGCACTTCCCCGTCCCGGCGGCGTGCCGGAACAGAGACTCCCTGTCCCCCAGATCTTGGCTTCGCGATGGCGGCGGCTCTGGAAGGTTTCTCGTACCGTGGCTTTTTCGTATCGAAGATTTAGGTCGAGGAGGCTTAAATAGGCGAAGAGGCGGAGTCGGAAGGCTGACGGGGCCACCACACAATAGGGCGGCGCGGCCAGGGCCTGGGCCGCGCCGGCCACATGTGTGGGCCCCCAGGGCTCCCCTCTGGCGGCTCTCGGGTGTTCTGGAAGCTTCGTGGAAAAATAGGATGCTGGGCATTGATTTCGTCCGATTCCGAGAATATTTCCTTACTAGGATTTCTGAAACCAAAAACAGCAGAAAACAGGAACTGGCACTTCGGCATCTCGTCAATAGGTTAGTTCTGGAAAATGCATAAATATGACATAAAGTGTGAACAAAACATGTAGGTATTGTCATAAAACTAGCATGGAACATAAGAAATTATAGATACGTTTGAGACGTATCAAGCATCCCCAAGCTTAGTTCCTACTCGCCCTCGAGTAGGTAAACGATAACAATGACAATTTCTTAAGTGACATGCTACCAACATAATCTTGATCAACATTATTGTAAAGCATATGAAGTGAATGCAGCGATTCAAAGCAATGGTGAAGACAATGAGTAAACAAATGAATCATATGGCAAAGACTTTTCATGAATAATACTTTCAAGACAAGCATCAATAAGACTTGCATAAGAGTTACTCATAAAGCAATAGATTCAAAGTAGAAGGTATTGAAGCAACACAAAGTATGATTAAGTTTCAGCAATTGCTTTCAACTTGTAACATGTATATCTCATGGATAGTTGTCAACATAAAGCAATATAACGAGTGCAATAGGTAAACATGTAAGAATCAATGCACACAGTTGCCACAAGTGTTTGCTTCTAAGATAGAAAGAATAGGTAAACTGACTCAACAATAAAGTAAAAGAATGGCCCTTCGCAGAGGGAAGTATGGATTACTATATTTGTGCTAGAGCTTTTATTTTGAAAACATAGAAACAATTTTGTCAACGGTAGTAATAAATCATATGTGTTATGTATAAGATATCCTATAAGTTGCAAGCCTCATGCATAGAATACTAATAGTGCCCGCACCTTGTCCTAATTAGCTTGGATTAACACGGATTATCATTGTATAACATATATTTCAACCAAGTGTCACAAAGGGGCACCTCTATGCCGCCTGTACAAAGGTCTAAGGAGAAAGCTCGCATTGGATTTCTCGCTTTTGACTATTCTCAACTTAGACATCCATACCGGGACAACATAGACAACAGATAATGGACTCCTCTTTAATGCATAAGCATTCAACAACGATTAATATTCTCATAAGAGATTGAGGATTTGTGTCCAAGCCGAAACTTCCACCATGAATCATGGCTTTAGTTAGCGGCCCAATGTTCTTCTCTAACAATATGCATACTCAAACCATTTGATCATGAAAATCGCTCTTACTTCGAGACAAGACGAACATGCATAGCAACTCACATGATATTCAACAAAGGTAAAAGTTGATGGCGTCCCCCGAAACATGGTTACCGCTCAACAAGCAACTTATTAAGAAATAAGACACATAAGTACATATTCTTCACCACAATAGTTTTTAAGGCTATTTTCCCATGAGCTATATATTGTAAAGGAAAAGAATAGAAGTTTAAAGGTAGCACTCAAGTAATGTACTTTGGAATGGCGGAGAAATACCATGTGGTAGGTAGGTATGGTGGACACAAATGGCATAGTTTTTGGCTCAAGGATTTGGATGCACGAGAAGAATTCCTCTCAATACAAGGCTAGGCTAGCAAGGTTGTTTGAAGCAAACTCAAGTATAAAACTGTGCAGCAAGACTCACATATGAACATATTGTAAGCATTATAAGACTTTACATCGTCTTCCTTGTTGTTCAAACACCTTAACCGAGAAAATATCTAGACTCTAGAGAACAATCATGCAAACCAAATTTTAACAAGCTCTATGTAGTTCTTCATTAATAGGTGCAAAGTACATGATGCAAGAGCTTAAACATGATCTATATGAGCACAACAATTGCCAAGTATCAAATTATTCAAGACATTATACCAATTACCACATGCGGCATTTTCTGTTTCCAACCAAATAGCAATTAACGAAGCGGTTTTCAACTCCGCCATGAACATTAAAGATAGAACTAAGAACACCAGTGTTCATATGAAAAAGCGGAGCGTGTCTCTCTCCCACACAAGCATGAATTTATTCAAACAAAACAAAAACAAACAGACGCTCCAAGTAAAGTACATAAGATGTGACCGAATAAAAATATAGTTTCAAGAGAAGAAACCTGATAAGTTGTCGATGAAGAAGGGGATGCCTTGGGCATCCCCAAGCTTAGATGCTTGAGTCTTCTTGAAATATGCAGGTATGAACCACCGGGGCATCCCCAAGTTTTGCAGAAGATTGGGAGTATGCTGGAGATAGATGCCAACTTAATCTCGGCTGAGAAGCTTATGGCCTCAGGGGAAGCTGATGAAAACACCAAGTCCCCAAATGATATTTGAAGACATTTGCAGAGTGTGGGGTAGTGGTGTGGTCTTGGTCTTTTTACTTGTCAGTTTGTCTTTGTTTGGGTTTGTTAGCTATGTGTCTGTTAGTGTCAACTACTGGTTCATTTTGTCTCCTTTGAGATCTATGCTTTGGAGGTTGGTCTTGTTTCTAGTGGGTTATGCCTACTAGTTGGTCGTGGGTTGTGTCCGTGTACTTATGGTTTATAATATTAATATGCTGGTTTGGAAAGTCCTTTGTTGGAATATCAGAGGATTGAATGCTCATGATAAACAGCTGGCTTTATTTAATAAGATTGTGGAAAGTGGATGTGCTGTGGCTTGTGTCCAAGAGACCAAAAAGGAGAATTTTGATAGAAATTTTATTAAGCAATGTTGCCCAAAGCAGTTTGACACTTTTGCTTTTTCTCCCTCTGTGGGTGCCTCTGGGGGCATTTTGGTTGTATGGAAATCTAGTGTTTTTAAGGGCTCCTTGATTCAGACACAAAGGTTTGGGGTAATTGTTGAATTTGAATCTGTGCATACTAGGCAGAAGTGGACCCTGGTGGTTGTGTATGGACCATGTGAGGGGGAGCAGAGGGACCTGTTTGTGCAGTGGTTGTATGATCTGAATATCCCTGATGATGAGTTGTGGTTGTTCATGGGTGATTTTAATTTTATTCGCTCACAGGATAATAGAAACAGGCCAGGTGGCAATGTTAATGACATGTTTCTTTTTAATGAATTGATTGATCACTTGGGTTTGCTAGAGCTTCCTATTAAAGGTAGAGCATATACATGGTCTAATATACAGCAGGATCCCCTTTTGGAGCAGCTAGATTGGTTTTTCACAAGCAGTTCATGGATTTCCAGCTATCCTAATACAGTGGTTTCTCCTATGGCAAAACCCACTTCTGATCATATCCCTTGTCTTGTCAGTATTGACACAGTTATACCAAAAGCTCATCTATTCAGGTTTGAAAATTTTTGGGTACATCAGAGGGGATTCTTTGAATGTGTCAAGGAAGTGTGGGAGCAGCCAATTCATCTTGTTTCTAGTGCTGCAATCCTAGCAAGGAAATTAAAACTCTTAAGAGTAGCCCTTAAGCACTGGAAGATGTCTTTGTCGAAATTAAAGCTTCTCATTGACAAGTGCAACCTTGTGATTCTATTCTTTGATAACCTGGAAGAAGTCAGAGTTCTATTCATTCATGAGTTTAATTTCAGGAAAATAGTACAACACCAACTTCAGAGACTGCTTAAATCTTAGCATAATTACTGGAAGAAAAGATGTACTGTGAGGTGGATAAAGATGGGGGAGGAAAACACAAAAAAAATTCATGCCATGGCTACAGAGATGTACAGAAGGAACAATATTTCAAGCTTGAAGCTATCTGATGGACACATTGTCACTGATCATGACCTCATGGCAGCTGGGGCATGGAACTGTTATAAAAATAGAATGGGTACTTCAGTGGGCATTCAGATGAGATTTGATTTACAGAGATTAATTCCCACTGTGGTTGGGCTTGAGGATATTGTTGCTCCTTTCACTATTGAAGAAATGGATGATGTGGTCAAGTCAATGCCTCCTGATAAAGCCCCTGGTCCAGATGGGTTTAATGGCTTTTTTATGAAGAAGTGTTGGTCCATTATTAAGGAAGATTACTATACTTTAGCCAGGGATTTTCATCAGCAGTGTACTTCTGTGGAGAATACTAATTCTTCCTATATCACTTTGGTGCCAAAGACTTCTTCTCCTGAGAAAATCAATGACTTCAGGCCCATCTCTTTGACAAATACTGGAGTTAAGATTCTTTCCAAAATGGTTGCTGACAGGCTCCAAATTAAAATGGTTTCTTGTGTACATAAAAATCAGTATGGGTTTATTAAAGGCAGGACTATTCATGATTGCTTGGGGTGGTCTTTTGAGTATTTGCATCAATGCAAGATGTCCAAGAGGGAGATTGTGGTTATTAAGTTAGATTTTGAGAAGGCTTTTGATTCTATTGAGCATGAGGCCTTATATATGGTGTTGAGGAGAATGGGGTTCCCTGAGTTATTCATCTCATGGGCCAGGAGCTTGCTTGAGACTGGCACCTCTGCTGTGCTTATAAATGGTGTTCCTGGAAGAAATTTCAGATGTAAGAGAGGGGTCAGGCAGGGTGATCCTTTGTCTCCCCTGCTTTTTGTGTTAGGGGCTGAGTTATTGCAGTATATTGTGAATGATCTTAAGGACAGAGGGCTTTTACAGTTACCCATTCCTATTCATCAGCAGGATTTTCCTATAGTTCAATATGCAGATGACACTATACTAGTCTTTGCAGGCAGACCCTGTGCAGTTGGTAGTGCTCAAGGAGGCTTTGCATGATTTCTCTCTGTCAACTGGCCTGGCAATTAATTTTCATAAGTCCTGCATGTTACCTATCAATATATCAGATGATTGTGTTAAGGCCCTGGCTTTGAGTTTTGGTTGTGTGGTGGGTTCTTTCCCATTTACTTACTTGGGTCTACCAATGGGCACCACTAAGCCTAAAATGGTGGATTTTTTGCCTTTAGTAGATCGGATGGAGAGGCGTTTGACTGCTAGTTCTTCCTTTTTGGCTTATGGAGGAAGGCTGCAGCTCATTGGATCTTGTCTTTCATCCATGCCTATCTTTTTCCTCTGTTCTTTGGACATTCCTGAGGGGATTTTGAAGCAAATAAATAGAATTATCAGGCAGTGTTTGTGGAGGAAGCGAGGAGATGATTCTACTGGTTTATCCTTGGCATCTTGGGAGATGGTGTGCAAACCCAAGGACAAGGGAGGTTTAGGCATTCTGGATTTCAGCAAGTTGAATGAGGGTCTTCTGATGAAGCATCTGCATAAATTCTACAATAAGCAAGATACTCCCTGGGTGCAGTTGGTTTGGAACTATTATAACAATGAGGTGCCTCATGCTTCTAAATTATGTGGTTCATTCTGGTGGAAGGATATTATGAAGTTGGCTATCAAGTATATTCCTCTTTGCAAGATCACCGTTGGCACTGGTGATACTGCCTTATTTTGGTCTGATAAGTGGCATGTTCAACCTATGATGCAGAGTTTTCCGAGACTGTTCTCATATTCTCTAGATGATAAGCTCTCGGTGAGGGATTTCTTGTTAACTCCTAATAAATATGAGCTGTTTGAGTTTCCCTTGTCACAACAAGCTTATCAGGAGCTTATTGCCCTGGAAGTTGTCTTGGATCAGTGCCAGGTGCATGATGGTATATCTGATTCATGGAGCACAGTTTGGAAGGGAGGAGTGTTTTCCTCCCAATTGTATTACAAACATTGCTTTAGTTCATTGCCTGATGTGGGAATTTTCAAATGGATTTGGAAGAGCAGGGTTATTTTGAGAATTAAAGTATTTGCTTGGCTGCTGGTCAGTGATAGGCTAAACACTAAGGATATGCTGAGAAGGAGGCATTGGAATGTTGCTGATGATTTGTTTTGTGTCCTTTGCCCGACACATGTTACTGAGGATTGGATGCACTTGTTCTTTCATTGTAATTTCAGTGTAAGGATATGGAATTATCTTCAGATTGAATGGGAGCCTGGCCCTACTTTGGAGGTTATAGTTCATGCTGCCATGAGGAAATTCAATAAGCCTTTCTTCTCTGAAGTGGTGATTATTGCTCTTTGGAACATTTGGAAGCAGAGAAATGAGGCTATCTTCCAGGGTATACTGCCTTCTTTTAGGGGTTGGAAAAGTCGTTTTATATTGGATCTCTCTCTGCATAAGCATAGGGTGAAGGAGAAGCATGTCCAGAGCCTGTCAAGATGGATTGACTCTCTTTTGTAATTTTGTAGTGTAGTTTGTTGTAAATATCTGTACAGTGGTTGTTTTGGTTTAATAAAATACTGTGGGGCTCAAGCCTTACAGTTTATGCTAAAAAAAAAACTTCCTCCACACCAAACTCGAAACAAACTCATTAGAGGGTTAGTGCATAATCAAAATTTCACATGTTCAGAGGTGACACAATCATTCTTAACACTTCTGGACATTGCCCAAAGCTACTGGAAGTCAATGGAACAAAGAAATCCATCAAACACAGCAAAAGAGGCAATACGAAATAAAAGGCAGAATCTGTCAAAACAGAACAGTCCGTAAAGACGAATTTTTTAGAGGCACTGGACTTGCTCAGATGAAAAAGCTCAAATTGAATGAAAGTTGCGTACATATCTGAGGACCACACACGTAAATTGGCAGATTTTTCTGAGTTACCTACAGAGAACCCTGCCCAAATTCATGACAGACAGAAATCTGTTTCTGCGCAGTAATCCAAATCTAGTATGAACCTTGCTATCAAAGACTTTACTTGGCACAACAATGCAATAAAATAAAGATAAGGATAGGTTGCTACAGTAGTAAACAACTTCCAAGACACAAATATAAAACAAAAGTACTGTAGTAAAATAAACACATGGGTTATCTCCCAAGAAGTGCTTTCTTTATAGCCATTAAGATGGGCTCAGCAGTTTTAATGATGCACTCCCAAGAAATAAGAGTTGAAGCAAAAGAGAGCATCAAGAAGAAAATTCAAAACACATTTAAGTCTAACATGCTTCCTATGCATAGGAATCTTGTAAATAAACAAGTTCATGAAGAGCAAAGTAACAAGCATAGGAAGATAAAACCAGTGTAACTTCAAAAATTTCAGCATATAGAGAGGTGTTTTAGTAACACGAAAATTTCTACAACCATATTTTCCTCTTTCATAATAACTTTCAGAGGCATCATGAACAAACTCAACAATATAAGTATCACATAAAGCATTCTTATTCACATGCATAAAAGTATCATTACTCTCCACATAAGCATAATCAATTTTATTAGTTGTAGTGGGAGCAAATTCAACAAAGTAGCTATCATTATTATTCTCATCATCAAATATAGGAGGCATATTGTAATCATAATTAAACTTATCCTCCATATTAGGCGGCACCAAAAGACCACTATCATTATAATCATCATATATGGGAGGCATATCATAATCAACATAAACTTTCTCCTCAATACCCGGAGGGCTAAAGAGATCATTTTCATCAAAACCGACCTCCCCAAGCTTAGAATTTTCTATATCATCAAAAACAATGGTGTTCAAAAGCGTTCATACTAATATCATTGCTACTAGCATGCAAATAAGATTCCATAGGTTTTTTAATTTTCGCATTAAACCATTCATATCTTGACTCAGGAAATAGTTTAAAAAGCGCACAGATGTTTTCCATTATGCCTTACTAGTGTTTAACAAGAAACAAAAAGATGCAATTGCAGGATCTAAAGGAAATAGCTTCAAGCACACACACAACGGCAAAAGAAAAGTACTTAGTTACCTGGGACCGGAGTATGAGTGCCTTTTACCTTTCTCCCCGGCAACGGCGCCGGGAAAAGTGCTTGATGTCTACGGGTGCTTCTATTCTTGTAGACAGGTGTTGGGCCTCCAAGAGCGAGAGGTTTGTAGAACGGCAGCAAGTTTCCCTTAAGTGGATCACCCAAGGTTTATCGAACTCGGGGAGGAAGAGGTCAAAGATATCCCTCTCAAGCAACCCTGCAATCACGATACAAGAAGTCTCTTGTGTCCCCAACACACCTAATACACTTGTCAGATGTATAGGTGCACTAGTTCAGCGAAGAGATAGTGAAATACAAGTAGTATGAATGAATATGAGCAGTAGTAACTGCGCGCGGAAAAGTGCTTGTCTGGCGTGCGGTTGATGGTAGTAATATTGCAGGAAGTAAAGATGCGGTAAAACGAGTAAACAAGCGATGATTGCGGTATTTGGAAACAAGGCCTAGGGATCATACTTTCACTAGTGGACACTCTCAACATTGATCACATAAATAAATAAGTTCTCTTCCTTTGTGCTACATATACTCTTGTTTGATAATGAACACCATTCGTTGTGTAGGGCTACAAGAGCACCTCAATGCCGGAGTTAACAAGCTCCACAACATTCGGCATTCATATTTAAGTAACCTTTAGAGCATAATAGATCTTTGCAACTTAAACCGAGTACTAACATAGCATACACACTGTCACCTTTACACTATGAAGGGGAATAAATCACATCAATACTATCATAGTAATAATTAACTCCATAACCTACAAGAGATTATGATCATAACCTACGCCAAGTACTACACGATGCACACACTGTCACCATTACACCGTGAAGGAGGAATAGAATACTTTAATAACATCACAAGAGTAGCACATAGACTAATAGTGATACAATGCTCATCATATGAATCTCAATCATGTAAGGCAGCTCATGAGATCATTGTATTGAAGTACATAGGAGAGAGATTAACCACATAGCTACCGGTACAGCCCTTAGCCTCGATGGAGAACTACTCCCTCCTCATGGGAGACAGCAGCGTTGATGAAGATGGCGGTGGTGTCGATGGAGAAGCCTTCCGGGGGCACTTCCCCGTCCCGGCGGCGTGCCGGAACAGAGACTCCTGTCCCCCAGATCTTGGCTTCGCGATGGCGGCAGCTCTGGAAGGTTTCTCGTACCGTGGCTTTTTCGTATCGAAGATTTAGGTCGAGGAGGCTTAAATAGGTGAAGAGGCGGAGTCGGAAGGCTGACGGGGCCACCACACAATAGGGAGGCGCGACCAGGGCCTGGGCCGTGCCGGCCACATGTGTGGGCCCCCAGGGCTCCCCTCTGGCGGCTCTCGGGTGTTCTGGAAGCTTCGTGGAAAAATAGGATGCTGGGCATTGATTTCGTCCGATTCCGAGAATATTTCCTTACTAGGATTTTTGAAACCAAAAACAGCGAGAAAACGGAAGCGGCACTTCGGCATCTCGTCAATAGGTTAGTTCCGGAAAATGCATAAATATGACATAAAGTGTGAACAAAACATGTAGGTATTGTCATAAAACTAGCATGGAACATAAGAAATTATAGATACGTTTGAGACGTATCATCGCGCGGTCCACAATGGCGGCCGGGACGTGGCTCATTTCGTCGCCGTGTCCCTCTCCCATGCGTGCGAGCGAGGCAGAGACGAAGACGACGACGCATCTTCGTTCTTATCCGATGCGAAGAGGTATGTGGGCTTGTCTGGGCCGTGCTAGACTGGTGCTGATGGGCTGCTGTTGGTGGGCTGTGGCGACCAGGTGAGCCAGGTAAGCCCCTTTCTCCTTTCTTTTCTTTTTCTTTTTCTGTTTCTTTTCTATTTTTAAATTTCACCTTTTGAATTCAAATTTGAATTCAATTATGTTTACAAATGTTTCTATCTATTTAATTATGACTTAATAACAATGATCACTACATTGTTTTGTTGTTCAGAACAAATATTTAATATATATATGGGTTGTGTTATGTATTCATTTAAAATTCCTTTTTCATTTGTACTATAACCCCTATTGAATAATTATAGTTGATTATTCCTACTCCAAATGTTTTAAAATTTATCATTAGGACTTGACTTTACATTTGAGAAGTTGGTCACTTACATATGATATTATGTGAGCATCAAATATTTATAAAACTTGGAGATTATTAATATTACTCAAAGATTATTGGTGAAGATATAAAGGTTTATTTGGTTGTCTCACAATCTTGAGTGAAATTCTATTAAGTGTTGTAGGGTTAAATCTCATGTTGAATTATCTAGGGTAGATCCTATTTATTATAACCCTATTTCAAAATTAGCACTAGTATTGTATTTTACTAATACCTTGAAATATCTAGAGTAGATATTACTCTCCTCATGGTTGGGTCATGGTTATAAAGATAAGTGGTTGATATAAGTGGTTAATCACCACACATGGGTTTTAATTATAGGATTTTGCACTAGGTGCCTCTTATGTTCAAGAATTAAAGCATATGATTTAACTAGTGAGCAACTCTGGGGTTCTAGTTATATTCACCTAATGGAAAATGGTTTTAATCTCAATTATGGCCTAGGTTTATAATTGTGATCCCCAAGTGATACACAAACAAGAATTGAGGTATGGTTTAGGTTTTTACTTGTGATCATCAAGTAATTCACATCTTGAGTTGGAGATAGGGTATAAGTTCTATATGTGACTTAACACCATATTATAGGCTAGGATTTCTCTTCCTCACCACTCATAGGATGATTCAATCCAAGATCATTTAGATTGATATAGAGCTGAACTGTACAAGGTTTGTTACTATTCAGTTGTTTCTCCAATTAATAGATTAGAAACGGTTTTAGGGTTGCTAGTAGTTCCCCTATGATTTTATGTGAGGGTTGATATCTTCTTATCATATTAAGATTTAACTTATCCTCACATATCTCTAAAGCATGATCATGTATTGGACATGATCAACTTGTTTTTAATGTCTTCTACCTCAAGCCCTTAGGGTTATGATCATTACTCAATTTATAATGATCAAGTGTTTGGCTTCCTAAGGTATTGTTCATGAACTAGGTTTCTTACTTCTAAGGTCAAGTATTGTCTTGATCAACTAGGTATAGTATCTCTCTTATACTATCTTAGATAGACATAGCTATGATTGTCTCAATAGTTTATATCCCAGGAGAATGCCTGAGATATTCACTTAGAGTTCTTCTCAAGGAATGGTGATTTAATCATCTGGATATATGGATATTTCTCTCCCTCAAATCCAAGTGTTGCCTCAACTAACTTGAGTGTAACACCATAGCTTGAGTTCTCTCATATAGGAATTGTTATTCTACGGTTTATGGTGTGCTCCTAATATCTCCTTAGGTATCTAGGCTAAGACTCCACTTGTCTGGTTTAGTTGGATTAGTCTCATTCTTACTTTATCAGTTCATGGATATGGTATTATTCCATTTGATCCTAGATCATCTCACCACTCCAAGGTGAAATGGTTTATCCTAATACTTTAGTTCAAGAATTGTCCTTGGTTCTTAATTGGTAAAACTAATGTTGGTATCTATGGTTTCTCTCATATGGGAAGGACTTAAGTAATAACCTAAGGTTAGGTCTCCATAGAGAATGATGTGATCATCAATATCTATGTTTAACATAAATGAGATCTCTCTCTAGGGAATGTCTTGAATAATATCCTAGGGTTCTTCTTAAAGATGATGATTTGAATACATCGATATGCTCAAAGTTGATAGTGCTTCCCTAATAAATATAGAACTCTCTCTTCTCTAAGTTTGATGTATAATAATTTGGAATAGAGAAAAATATAAACTTCTAGAGTTGATCTCCTTGTCATGTTTCCATGAATGAAGTAGAATGAATACCATGAGGTTCATGGTAGGAACATAGATTAGTTTAAGACATGGAAAAGATAAGTCAAGAATAGTTTATTCATTTTATTGTTACTTGATTTGCAATTGAATAGATGTTCATATGTTATGGCAAAGATTACCATATTATGATCTTTTGTAAGATCAAGCAATTGATCATTGATTAATATGTTATTGTGTTGGTTTTAGTTCCATTTGATCTAACCCCTTAGATCAAATCATCTCTACCCAAAACAAGGTTTTAACGAAGGTCACATCGAGGTTTATAGTGCTTGACTTGATGAGCTACTTCAATTCCACCAAGGTCAAGTGAAACTTCAGTTACTGTGACTGTTTTGAAAGCGCGAAAATTCCCCGGATTTTCTATGCATGAATGCAATGCACACATCTCTTTCCTCTATTTTTGTAACCCCAAATCCTGGGATATTACACATCCCCACTCCTCATTGGCTTGGGAGGAGGCATCTCCATCAACATCTCCACCGGCACCATCATCATCACCATCACCATCTACGAGATCGACGTCATCCCCCTCATAGTTTGTGTTTAATTGAAGCCCGAATATAGTGTTATTGCATGTTAGTGATTGGTACTTTGTCATTATTTGGTGGGGAGATTATATATTCAGATTGTGTTGGAACCATTATGCCTCTGGTCCATATTATGTTTGTCACTTGTGAGTAGTTTCCCACGTTCCTGAGAGCATAGGATGATCTGGCTATGATTATATATGATGTGCAATGAGTATTTGGTCAAGTCTTTTATATTTTATGTTGTTCTATGATGGTGTCATGCGAGCATCGGCTGCATATTACTTTACCTATGGGCACATAGGGCTGCATTTTGATGTAATGCAGTAGTGTTGGAGGGGTCAGAATGACAGAAATAGTCTTCCAACACTATGAGTTGAATTAGAGGGTTTATGTCGGGGACCCTAAATCTTATTTATATGATGGTACATTTATGTCTTAATGATTCCTTTATGCACACGAAAATGGATCTAGGAACGATCATAATGGGTGTATTTGCACATGCTTATGGCTGCACCTAATCAAGGCTCCGCCCCTAATTGAATAAAGGCTGACAAAATATTTACCATGTTGTTTAGAACTTAGATGCTAGTGAATCCATGTTGCTCTCGGGAACTTTTGTCTCATATAAGCGCACACACACACACTTGAGCTTGTCCTCTTGCTGCATAGAGGATTGGGCTTTTCTCTCATTGAGAGCATTTACTTATTTGCTATTTACTTTCCGCACTTTATTTTTATTGCAAACTATATACCCAAAACACAAAAACCGTTACTTTATTATTACTACTTTCCTGTTATTTTGCTAATCAATACCTTCAACACCTCGTGAGTTTGATAATCTTTCTTTATTGAAAAGTACTACAATTGATCTCCTGCACTTGAGAGCCATCACTAACATACAACAATCTATGAGAAACTCACGAGTGCAACTATATTCTCTCATAAAGCACTCAAATCGGCGCTTGTGAGGACCTCTAGAGGTATGCCTCAATCAACATGTAAAGTTCCACTAGTATAGAACTCTGAAGTACACCTATACAAGCAATCAAACTAACACTAGTGATAATGAGTATATATGTAGTGGCCATCCCCAACATTGAAAAATGACCCACTTGAAGAATTCGGAAGAGCATGCATTAGCTTGAAGCAAAAGAACCAATATGGCGCTGAAGAATCCCATCTGTTGTTCCTCACGGACAGAACAAGACCGCAATCAACAAAGATCGCGAGACGCACAATCCGCTTGAAGAAAAAGTAATTATCGTCTTGTGGTTTATCCACTTTGAAGATGAAGAGGAAGACACCAATCAAAAAATTACTTAAGGTGTATTCATGAGTGCAAATTGCATAGTATTTTTCTTTAACTTTTTGCATAAGTAATAATAGGATTTTGGAATTTTATTGCGCCTTTCTGCTTGTTTCATCAGGATCCCAGAAACCAAGAGTTTAGTGAAGAAATCAAGTAAAGCGGTCATTTGTGGGCACAAATATGATTATTGGAAGCAGTAAATACCTTCTAAACATTTACTCACGCACTTGGGGGGCCGAGCCAAAGAAAAAAATCGCAAAGAGACGATATCATAGACTTCAACAACATGTGGTATGGTCATCAAACCCTTTCATCTCGTGCGATCAGATCAGAGATCTGAGTTAGATAGCTGCCACAAAACAAAGAAACCTTACCTCTAGAAGGGATCCAGAGAGGGAACTCGCGGAGGGAATCCATCACCGGCATATTGCTTGGATCTTGGAGGTCTCGGCATCACCTTCATCATCACCGCCATCACCATTGACATATGTTTTCATCTCGTTGTAATTCTAAACTCTAGTGAGGATTTGCATGTGTACTTGTTTGATCTCGTGTACTCCATTTCTATAATCATGGTGATGTTGGTTTCCTCCATGTATGAGTATTTTCATTTGTTCTTGGGGAGAGGATAAACAATAGCTATATATTATGAAGTGTAATAATGATTATGGTGTCTTCATTTGTAACATGTTAAAAGGATCGTATGGCACCTAGAGGGGGGGGTGAATAGGTGCGTAATCAAATTTTAATTCTTTTTCCAATTTAGGCTTGACACAAAGATAAAATCTCTAGATATGCAACTATGTGAATTTACCTGTACGACAAGATGCAAGCAAGCAATACACGGTACAAGATACACGTAATAAAGTGCGGTAAAGGATAGAAGTAACCGAGGTGAAGCATGTGGATACACAAGGGTATGATTCCCGCAGTTCCTTTCCTGTTAAGGGAAGTACGTCTACGTTGGAGGGGTGTGGTGCCACGAAGGCCTACCAACGTCACAAAGGCCTCACCTATTCTCCGGTGAGCACCGCCACGAAGGCCTAGCTCAGGCTCCACTAAGAGGTTGCCTTGAAGGTCGCAACCAGCACCTTTACACAAATCTTGTGTCACGCATCGACAACCGAATTGGAGGCTCTCAAGATGCAACCACAAAGATGTACACAAAGATTAGCTTCGAGGTCACCTCACAGCAGGGTTTCCAAGAAACACTAGCACAAGAGTCCCTCAAGTGAATGAGGGGGAAATGAAAATTGCTTTGGTGAAGTAGTAGATCGGGGTCTTCTCCTTCGATTCGCCAAAGATCAAGAAATTTGGGTGATTGAGGAAGGCGATCAAGTGATTCTTGTTGCTCAACTATGAGGAATGCTTCTTTTGTGGACGAGCAACCTTCTCCATTTGGGAAGAAGGCTATTTAGATGAGTAGCCACTCAGATCTGGCAGTTGTGCACATTTTCTTGTAAAACCGGAAGTACCGCCTACAGCCGTTGGAAGTACCGGCTAGATTCCCTGTACAGCTTGGCAGACCAATCTTCTCGATGTTCAAAATCCGAGCGGAACAAGGGCGGTAGTACCGGGGGCCAATACTACCGGCCAAGTTCCGGTTCTACTTCCGGAAATGAGAAAACCATATTGGTCATGTGCTGCATCTAAAACGTGGTTTCCAGAAGATGGGCGGTAGTACCGATTGCCGGTACTACCGGCCAACTTCCGCCCTTTGCAGTTATGCGCCCTGTGTTGACTGATGTTGTGCACAGTATCTCGCTGGAAGTACCGGTGCCACCAGCCGGAACTTCCTCCTATTGAAAAAAAAACACTTCCCTTCTTCTTCTTGATGGATATGTCCAATAACACTATGTGTAATATCCTTTTACAGACCTATGTACATCAACACACATAAAACTGATACTTGTGTTGACATCAAACACACAAAACCCATTTAGGGCAGAAATGTTCTTTCACATGTGATGTGTTTTTATTCAACAATGTTGTGTGAAGTTGACTACACAATAATTTCCCCGTTGGGGGTGTTGGAGGAAATCATCATTGTAAGTATTGGTGGTTCGAAGGCGAAAGCGAGAGAGTTCCATCACATTGCATTGACTGTTGTCAACGAGGGAATAACAGAGATCCTAGAACTATATTTGTAACCATGGGGAGACCCTTAATCACTTGTGAACTCCCGCGACATGCTAATATAGAAGGACCGACAGTGGTTACTGAAAACCCACAAGTGTGGGGGATCAATTGTAATACCTTTCAAATAGAAAAAGGTGGTAAACCCACGAGGAGAAAATGTATTGGTTAGCAAATTCAACAAAGTAAACAATGCAAGATGCAAGGATTCTATTTTCTGGTTGATAGTTTGTGGGAGAATAAATAACACGTAAAGTAAAATGCTAGAGTAAATTCTTTTTTCAGAAAAATCACAATCCTCTCCCAGCAAGAGGAAAATCTTAGATGTGTTCTTATATGAGACAAGCGTCCCCAAGGGCAATATAGACTTCATGGCATAAGTATTTCTACAACAGCATGGTAAGCATCCTATCAAGTTTTATTCTCACCGGATGGAGCCTCAAATAGATGAGCTGAAAGCGCGAGCAAACACACCCCTAATGATTGGTCCCTAAGCCATTTACATGTGCCAACTAGGAATGCTTTAAGACATAAATGTCCAAACATTGATTAAAGTTCTAAGGTCCTCGATCATATAAACCCCCCTAATGCATCTCTAAAGATTTGGACAAAGTTTCTATCATCTGTTGCCATCCATACTCCTTTTAATTACACTAAGGTGTGGCCCTACGAGCCCATATAGCTGAAGTAAAACACAGTCGATGTTCGTATGTTAACATCATAGAACCACATAAAAGTACAACACTTCACCAAATACTCATGATATACTATATATAAATCATAGAGAATCCAACTTATGCCCTTAAAACATGAGTAAATACTCAGAACGGTGAAACATGGTGATGATCAGTGGCATATGATATACAACACAATCTGAAAATTTAACTTCACCACCAAATAACAACAAGTTAAGATCACAAGCATGCACACAACACTAGAAACTTATTCTGGGTTCCGATCTATCACAAACTATGAGGGGGATGAAGTGGATCTTCGAGATGGATGGAGTTGGTGCTGATGTTGCGGATGATGGAGATGCTAGATTGTTAGGCTAAGCTCCGTTGGAGGTTCGATGTAGAACATCATGCAGGAACTATCGGTCCTTCAATGTGCCAATGAATGTAAATGGCATGGTACTGATGACCATGTCCATGTCAGTGCGACCACCATGCTTTCCTTGGCATGCTTGTCCATGAAAATGCAGAGATCACCACGCCATGGTGTGGCCACCACTACATTGTCATTGACAAGCTTGTAAACACAGTCACGCTAGTCACAATGACATGGTCATGGACATTTCAATTGTCGTCATTACCGTGGCATGGACTTGAAAAACAATGCTATCATGGTAGTGACCACGCGATGGCGTGGTGATCACCTCCTTGTCAGGCGGTGATCACCACACAATCGCGCGGTCACTATCGTGCTAGCCGGACGTCCCTAGACCAGCCACTATGATGGGGACATCTATTAGCACTCAAATTACTACTACAACTCATCAATCTAATTCAAATCAAAATACTACTATGACTGCAAAGATTGACGGATCTGCTCGAAGCGTAGCCACGTGGCGGGTGGGGGCGTCGAAAGTCCCCATCGGTAGCCCGGACGATTAAAACCCCAACCATCCTAGCCGCCCGAATGGGTACGTCTGATTTAACATCAGCACCACGAGTGATTTAACACCGACACCATGGGTGATTTAATCGGCGCAGCTACGTCGCCGAGCCCGCTAGCTTCTAACTCATGGATCATCCGCGTTATCCTTGCGGCCTTCCTAGGAGAAATTAGAGCCAGGTTACCACGCGACGGAGGTGGCGAGGGTGTGGCGCAGACATTGTTAGTATTGATGGGACATGAGAGAAATGGCAGTGAGACAGAGTGGAGGGGCGATGACACTCAACTTGATTGCGTGCAAGGAAGTTATTGAGGTATCTCCCCGCTTCCCCACGTGTGTAACCGTTGCACGCGTCGCTGCAAGTCAGGCTCCACAAAAACTACTAGCTTGACAGTTTTTCTAGAGGCGCAGAACCGGAGGTGCCTACCGAAGAGCCAATTTTCTCCTCGGAGGATCTGGGGAGGTAGTGCGGTCTAACAAATATGGCCATAACGATCGAAGCTTGCCTTTAGAATTGACTTGGGATGGCACATGCATTGCAGTGAAATCTACTTGCGGTTAAGGACAAAATAAGAGGTTTGGTGGTTGGTGCAATGCACCTCTCAGCAAAGGAATGTTTAGTTGAACTGCTAGATTCGCTGCTGCACCATCATTTCACTCCACACACGGCCGGCTGTACATATAGAAAAGTTCCCGCCTTTCCCCCGTCATCGCCCTGGTCGTTCGCTCAATTGCTTTAATGCTGAAGCCTCTCCGTAGTGAGGCGTCGTGTTGACGTCGGTGGCGACGGCGGCGACAGGGACAGGGACAGCCGCCGTGAAAGCTCAACATCGCCCACAATAGAAGGGCTACGATTTTTTTCGATTATTCGTGGGGGGGAAAGAGAGGCTCTGCAAAACTGCAGTGCACGGGGAAGTCTGGGATAAGTCTAGGATACTAGGATAATAGAGTGTAGGTGTTGAGTAGGTTAACAAAAGCCTCTTTGATTTAGAAGATTTTCCATATTTCAGAAATAATTTGTTTATACGTTAGACATATCATTTGTAAAGTTGCAAACTACTCCCTCTGTTTCTCAAAATAAGACATACTCCCTCCGTCCCAAAATGTAAGGCGTTTAAGAATTAGTTAAAAGTCAACGTTTTTAAAATTTGACCAAGTTTATACACAAAAATATGAACATTTACAATACTCAATCAATATCAATAGATTCACCAGAAAGTATATTTTCTTAATGTGTCCATTTAATATTGTAGATGTAAATATTTTTTCCTAAATATTTGGTCAAAGTTAGTAAAATTTGACTTTTAACTGATCCGTAGACGTCTTACATTTTGGGATGGAGGCAGTATAAATTTTGCTTAAAGTAAAATAGTGTATAGATTGACCAAGTTTGTGAGAAAAACTATTAGCATCTACATTGTCAAATCAATATTATTAAATAGTGAATAAAATGTATTTTCATATTATGTCAATATTGTATCGTAGTTGTCAATATTTTTTCTAGAATCTTGATGAAAGTTAACGCCGATTGACTTTCAGGATAAAAACTTATGCCTTGTTTTATGAAATGGAAGGAGCATATGATTTTTTTTTTCCTTTCATCTACACTAGATTTCACACAAAACTGGAACTGTAACAATACAAGTCAAGAAAAGGTCGGTTGTAACCTCTTGGTTTTGTTCGCTACTGTTGTATTTTCATCATGTAAATGAAGAGATAACTGCTACTCAAATCGCGGTTTAATTAATTGCCACGGCTTTATCTAGATATAGATGTATCTGGACATGTTTCAACATGTATCTAGACAAAACTGTGATAATTAATAAGAGAGACGCGAAACGTTACGAGTTCCAAGACATATGACATGCAATTGGATCTCGGCCTCCTGCTGGCACCGCCGCTGATCGCCTCGTCTCTATGGCCTTTGGGCCATGGAGGCATGGTGGATCTCGGCCCTCGTCGGTAGGAGGGCTCCGCCCCCTATTTTGAGGGCTTCGCTCTTCATCTTTAGGGTCAAGGTTTGTAGGGGTGGCGCTCAGGTGGTGGTGGTAGTGTCTCATGCAATAAGGTTTCCCCGGCTTCAACCCCATCTCGGCGGCAACGTTGAGAGGCTTGTGGGAGTGGTGTGGTCTTCGAGGATTTCATCTAGCTGTGGGGATCTTCGGATCGTCAAGGAGCTTCATCGGCAGTTCTTCCTTCTTCTTTGTCTCTGGGACGGATGTGGTCTTTTTGACCCGTTCGGTGACTTCCCGTCCGCAACAAACAACGTCAGGCAGACTCAGGGAGGAGCGGCAGCGGTGGCGCGCCGTCGACACGGTCTGGAGGTTGAAGGTGAAGGGCTTCTCAAGGATCTCGTTGTAATTTTCGTTTTTCTTAGGGTGCTTTGTACTATTTGTTGTTTCTTTTAATGCAAATCTTATTAAAAATAAGTTGTGATAATTAATTTGGAACGAACTCTATCTTCATGTGGGAATAAACCCGCCAGACTACTACACTTGAGCACAAGGTATCCCCTCATTGGCGGAGCCGCTGCTAAACAAGGGTTCTAACTTCTAGGACAGCGCAACAAGCAAAATCTATGTAATTTTGAACTGTGTACACCCATTCCACTGAATCTTGCTCCGCCAATGTTACCCATGCAGCGCAGGTTCGTTTGGATACCACATGTACTATCTATTGGAGTAACACTTTGGCCCACATTCAATATCATCATGCGCGCTCAAGGACCAGACCTATGCACACTAGTAGACTTGTTTGGTTGAACGTGATCGTATGTGATATCTTAATTATCGCGTGGTAGACATGATAAGCTAATTCAAACAAACAAAAGTACGTGGTATCTTAATTAAGCTCGGAACTCTGAAGATTTAATTACCTGGTTTTGTTGTTGTTGGAGTGCTTCATTATTTTTGCTTACCGGTAGTTGTCCAACAAAGGTCAGAGAATCTTCACGAGCCGTGCTAGTCAATCGTGGGACGTACGGTGCTGCAGGAGCAGCTGGATGCCTGGTTGCAAAAACCAATCACCTTTACCTCCGTAACCTGGGAAATTCTGCCATCTTTCTCTCTCACCCTCTGATCTCTCTGATCAATTCCTCCTCCCGAGGACACGACAGTTACAGTTCACTATCTTTCTTACGACCGACACAGTGACTGCATCATCAGGCCCACAGTACTCCAAAATAAGGTTAACCTACGCTGCGACCTGCAAACCAGACGATTTGTTTAGGGCTTAAGATTGGTTGGGACGCGATGGGGTCTGTCGTTAGCGGCGTCGCGGCGTGTTTGGCCCGTCCGCCGGAGAACCTTCCCCCATGCGACGCACGCATAGTATCGCCCACGGTCAGTCACGGGCAGGCATCACCGTCGACCGTTTCCGGGCGGGCCACGGAGGAAGAATCCGATGTGTGAAGTGTGACGCTGATGCGCGCGCGACGCGTCCTCTTGATGCGTGCGCTTGGAGGCTAGCAACAGCTTTCTAGTCACAATCATGGGTACCCTATCTAGGGCGCGCGTGCCATGTGGACGATGGGCACAGCAAGTCCTGCTTCCGAGTTTTTACCATGAGGCGATGAGGTTAACCTGTATACAGATAACAGATGCATTCAGGCATACCTGTACAAGTTTTTGCACGTACGATTACAGTATTTGCATCTGCTTCTTCGTGCACGAGTCACGGTAGCTAGTGATACAATCATCAGTGGAGTGAAAGTAACACAGGACGCTTGCATGTACGTGCGTCGAACTATTGCATGCTACAGCTAGATTGGGTACCTTGATTTGATCCAGTGTCTGAATGAAGTCTCTAGCGGCGTGATTAGTTGCTCACAAAGGTCTTTCTCGCTGGGAAAACGAAAATAGGCTGTTTGGTTATCTATGGGCTAAATATTTCCTGCACCGTACGAACTTTAAAGCAGTCAAAAAATTGGCTCTAAGAGGAACGCTCGATTTTTTTCCGGGGCCGGGCGATAGCAAAGTGTCCCTTCGTGGCTAGAGGCGTGCGAGCTAATCTGCATCATTTTAATCTTCCTCGATCTACAAAACGTGAGTCGGCTTGAAATTTGATGAACACGAAAAAGATGCGTATTGATGTTACGAATCAATTCTCATGAACGGTTTTTAGTTTCGTGGAGTATTTGAATGGCAATTTTGTATCCCGTTTGAAGTTTTTTTGGCCGAATTTAGTAAAATTCCTTGCAACGATTCACGCGTTTCAAAATTCCTTCGACGAGGCACTGTCGCATACGACTTTCGTGTTCAAAGTTTTCGGTTTCGACGAGTAGATCTTAGATCTACTCATTTACGAATGTCGAAGCCAAAAACTTTGAACACAAAAGTAGTGTGAAATGATCAGGTGAAGCTACTCCTCGAATGAATTTTGAAATGGTTGACAGTGTGCGAAATATTAACTAAGCTCGTCCACAAATGGCTCAAAGTAGAACACGGAACCTATTTTGAAACACTCAACGAAACAACGAACCGACGATGAGAATGAAATCACAATTCGAGGCACACCTTTTCCATGTAGACCTTGTCACGATCGATCCATAATGGTTAGCCAGATTAGAGGTGATTACGATTGAACTAGTTTAGTTAACCACAATCCTCCTCAACCTGTGGGCAACCAAACAAAGTGCTTCTCGTTTCTCCACTCGAGTCCAAGTAAAATTTTCGGCATCCAAACAAAGTATCAAAGTTGGCCCAAGGCTTGTTTCCACTCATACGGTAGCAGTTGGACCATTTGCATTTAACGGGCCGAAACACGAAATTTCCATGCGATCAATAAATCACACCCTAGATGAGTTTGATCACGCGGTCACAGCGTTCGCGGAGAGCTCACTATGTTAATGTTGGCTATTAATTTACAATGCCGCACGCGGTCAAGTTTATGCCCACAGGGGCAGCTCCCCACTAATAACACCTACTCTCCCGTCAGCAACAAGTGTGGTGTCGGTGCTGGAACCTAAATACCTATCCACGGAAGAGTTTGTCTTCCACAACTCATACTCTCCTTGAGGTAAATAGCTCTTGTGCGGCGGCGTTGAGGCGAATTGTCCCAAAAGCTTCATTTTTGGTTAAATAGCTCTCGTGCGATGATTCTCGTGGCACAAATTGTTTCTGTGTGATGATAGGGCTTAACTGCATAAGACAGGTTAGCGGTTAGAATTATGTGAGCATGATGGGACCCATAACTTATCCATATCAGCACAGGACCCACGGGAGCTCCACCGAGCGCGAGACCCACCTCTTGTCCACCTCGCAATGCGGGACCCACAGCTTATCCACCTTACGGTGTGGGACCTAGAAATCCCAGCTGGTACAAGACAGAGCCATCTCACCCCCACGCCAGAGCCATCCCCTGCGACTATTCCGACCGTTGCATCCTCCCCTGCATCCTCCCGTCCCTCTTTTTCCCCGGCGACGAAGCGCGGCAACGCCGGCGATAGATGTCGACAAGACCTGAAAGAAATGTTCTTTGGGTGTGCAGGTTTGTTTTTAGCCCAAACTTCTTTTATCATTGGGTCTGGCTAGGTATTACTTGGGCATGGCCTTTTCTTCTACTCGTTGTTCAATTTTTTCCTACTAAACTAAACATTGCACCCACATTTCACATTGTCATACGAATTGAAATAGATCAAACAAAGGGTGACTACGTGTTTCATTTTTTCAAGTCTTAGCCAAATAAAAAATATCCATGTCAAGATAACTGCAACACTAATTACATTGTCTAATGACTAACGATCACATAGACAACTCCAAGAGAAATTGCACAAAAATAAAAAAATGCATCCATCAGATTGTCCTTCTTCTTCAGAACGACAAGTTTCGTTAGATGTTTGTTCATCTGCTTCAACTCCTTCAACTCAGTTGCCTTCACTTCCGCAACCCCCTTCGAATTTCCCACCGTAGCAACAATGGGGGGTGGTAGATCCCAATTTCTCCACCGCCGACAGTAAATTGAGCCCCGGGGATGCGCCCTCCATTTCAATCCTCTTGATGTACTCATCCAGCCACTCAAAATGCCCGCAGTTGACTAGACTCTAAAATAGGAGAGATTAACCCTAATTCACAAATCAGATGAAAACCCAAAAAATGACGACAACAACAAAAATTGGGAGAGGAAAAACTTAGATCTCACCTTCCTCAGCTCTGGCTTGCTCTCTCATTTCACAAACTCGCGCCCGAGGTTGCCATTCTTGCTGCTCAATATGACCAGCTGCTTTAGGGGCATGGTACGTGGCCAATCGGGGCACCTTCCCATCGTGGCCATGGGCAGTGGGAGGCTGAAGCGGAGCTTGACATCTATCGCTAGCGTTGCCACGCTTCATCGTTGGAGAAGAAGAGGGGAGCGATGATGCAGGGGGGAGGATGCAATGGTCCTAATGGTCATGGGGGATGGCTCCAGCGTGGGAGTGAGATGGCTCTGCCTACCAGCTGGGAGTTGTGGGTCCCACACTGTGAGGTGGATACGATGTGGGTCATGTGCTGATGTGTGTAAGTTTTGGGTCCCATCGGGCTCACATAATTCCAACTGCTATCATGTCTCCTGCGGTTAAACCCTACTGCCGTGCAGAAATGATTTGTGCCACGAGAATCGTCGCACGGGATATTTGAATGAAAAACATCACTTTTTAGACAATTCGCCTCAACAATGTCTGAGAGAAGCTATTTACCCATTTTGTTTGAGTCAACACCATGTGAATAAAACTGATCTACCAAGCGTTGGACTGCAATTTGCACAGATGCACCAATCAGATGGATATAGGCTCGGTTTCAAGTAGGACGTCTAAAGAAGAATGCATAAGCAGGGGCGGACCCACGTTGTGCCAGCAGGTAGCCAATGACACCGGGTAAATTTCCGTAATACCTTATACTCGTATAGGATATACAAGGTGTGACACCCCCAATTTCTGTAGATGGACACCCGCACCCGGTAAAGCTCGAGTGACCCAGCCCAGCAGCGAAGCGTGACACGACCCAAAAGATTGCAGCGGCAAGCTAGCAGGCCTACCGAGCGATGGAGCGAGCGAGGCAGCCATGCATACACGGAATTGATCGATCTATCGACCGTGCCTCTTCCTCTGCTAGCCGAGAACAGCTAAGCGTCCAAAGTAGGAAGTCTTTACGTGTCCTCTTTGTTATAGTGATAGAGAATATCTTGCATTTTTTGTTTCTTGAAAACACACCACTCTAGCTCCGGCCAATATGTTTATGCTTCGTGGAGCTTGACAGTGACGAGAACTCGTAAGGCCTTGTTTGCTACTGTAGTTTTAGTAGGGATTGGTGGGAATAATCCTAATATAATTGGGTGAAATTCCTACTTTCACACAATCTCCCTCCAATCTCCAATACCAATGAACTGGATAGAACAGTGTATTTGGGATTTGAAAAAAAAAACACACAATCTCCCTCCAATCGACAGCGAGGCGTCTGTGGTGACTGCGTCAATTTCAAGATCCAAATCATCGGCTCGGTCTTTCGGATGTGTACGTTCATAGGGATGAGTGTATGCGCGTGTATGTGAGGCGTCTGCGTTTGTACTGTATTTCTCAAAAAAAATCTCATAAATGCCCACAAATACTCTAGTACCAAATAAGAGTCTCATAAATCTATGCGAACTACATAAGGGCTGAGGCACAGACCGACCAAATCATTTGGTGTCCTCGTCACCATCGCCATGTGTCACTGCATTAACCAATGTTTTTGAGGAAATTCAATTTTAAAAAGTTACACAATTTTTTTTAAAAAAAATCGCATGTACATCTCGACATTCTATGTTCGTACATATATTTTCTGGTAAAAAGAACATTTTTCGCTAGTCCTGTGGTAAACACAAATTTTGATGCTGCAATGTGATTATTCATGTGACAATTTTTTATATTTTTTCACATGCCACATAAAAA
>NC_061514.1:27163834-27198322 GCF_022539505.1 Lolium rigidum | reverse complement strand
AAAACGAGACACCAGAATAGTTATGCTGAAAACAGCGTTAGTCCGTGTTAGTTGCATCCAAAATACACAAATTAGAGGCAAAACAATAGCAAAAGTGTTCGGGAAAGTAGATACGTTTTGGACGTATCAGTAATGCCCTGATTAAATCTCATAGTACTCATCATGATATATGTATGTGCATTGTTATGCCTTCTTTATTTTTCAATTGCCCAACTGTAATTTGTTCACCCAACATCTGCTATCTTATGGGAGAGACACCGCTAGTGAACCGTGGACCCCGGTCCTATTCTTTACATCTGAAATACAATCTACCGCAATTGTTCTTTACTCGTTCTTCGCAAACAACCATCATCATCCACACTATACATCTAATCCTTTGTTTACAGCAAGCCGGTGAGATTGACAACCTCACCGTTACGTTGGGGCAAAGTTCCGTGATTGTGTTGTGCAGGTTCCACGTTGGCGCCGGAATCCCTGGTGTTGCGCCGCACTACACTCCTCCGCCATCAACCTTCAACGTGCTTCTTGGCTTCTACTGGTTCGATAAACCTTGGTTTCTTACTGAGGGAAACTTGCTACTGTGCGCATCACACCTTCCTCTTGGGGTTCCCAACGGACGTGTCAACTACACGCATCAAGCACACACGACTAAAGCAACTACTCGCGACATCTCCACTTTTCTACCGGCGCAAGAGCACCTCTAAACAACCTAGCCGCTCGCCAGAGCTCCGCATCCTCAGAAATTTTTCGGATCATCGTGTCCTTTGAAGGAGTCGCACCTTCAAAAACCACGTCATTCCGGTGACGCCAGAGACTCCTACATATCAGCACTGTCGCTGTCGAAAGGTCCCGGTGCCTCCCGGGCCTCCCTTCTTTTGTCGCAGCCAGCTGATGAGTGTGGTGTCTGGTTGCGGCATCCAGCGGAGCTTCACTAGTGGAGAAGAGGCCTTTGGTCCCAACCAAATGTCCCAGTGCAGAACCAAACCGGGACTAATGTGGGCATTGGTCCCGGTTCGTTTTGCCCAGGGCGACCCCACTAGCTCAGAGCTTGTCCGGTAGTGGCTTTTGGACCCGGTTTGTAATACAAACCGGGACTAAAGGGTCCACGGCAGTGCGCGGCAGTGCCGTGTCGGCGTGGGAAACCTTAGTCCCGGCTTGTATTACAAACCGGGTCCAAAGCCCCTTCCGGGACCCGGCTTGTGTTACAAACCGGGACAAGGTCCCCAATCTCGGCTATATTACCTTGCCCTGCCCAAGTGTGAGCCACACTTGGCCATTTTTTCATTTTCTTCACAAGAGGGGTGTATTGCTCTCCTCTCTTGTTCACATGCACAAGAGGTGTTTGATGAAATGCTTAAGAGGATTTGCCACTTGAGTTTACACAAATCAAGACACACTTAACTTGTTTTTTTCTTCTTCATCGAGGTTAACAACTTTATCCTTTTCATGTGTAATTGATAAAATGCATGTGTATATATACATCGTGATGTTCTGTAATGGTTTTGATCAGCTAAATTATATCATGCGATGAATCGGCAATGGATGTACATTGACCGACGGTTTGACGAGTTCACTTCGGGCCTGGATAATTTTATGGCCGTGGCGGAGGCAAACAAACATGGTGGCTTCATGTATTCTCCATGTGTCAACTGCAAGAATACCGTAAATTACGCTCACTCGAGTCGCATTCACAACCACCTTCTGCGATCCGGTTTCATGCCCAGTTACTATTGTTGGACCAAGCACGGAGAAAGAGGGGTTATGATGGAAGACAATGAAGAAGAGGAAGAGGATGATGACGGTTATCCCAATTTCCCCGAATACGATGATACCGCTGAAGGCAATGAAGACAATGAAGTAGAAGATCAAGAGGCACCGGATGAGCCCGCTGATGATGATCTTGGTCGGGCCATTGCTCGATGCAAGGAGAGAATGAGAAACTGAAAAGGAAAGGTTGGCCTTCGACAAGATGATAGAAGATCACAACAAATTGTTATACCCAACTTGCGAAGATGGCCATAAAAAGCTAGGCAAGCACACTCGGAATTGTTGCAATGGAAGGCGAGAACGGTGTCACCGACTCAGATTTGGAAAGTTGCCGACAATAATTAAGAGGAAGCTTCCAAGGGGTAACGAATTGCCCGCCAAGTACGTACGAAGCGAAGAAGATTGTCCGCCCTCTAGGATTAGATGTGCAAAAGATACATGCATGCATTAATGACCGCATCCTCTACAGCGGTGAGTACGAGAATTTGGATGCATGTCCGGTGTGCACCGCATTACGGTATAAGATCAGACGAGATGACCCAGGTGATGTTGAGGGCGAGCGCCCCAAGAAGAGGGTTCCTGCCAAGGTTATGTGGTATGCTCCTATAATACCACGGCTGAAACGCTTGTTCAGAAATAAAGAGCACGCTAGGTTGTTGCGATGGCACAAAGAAGACCGTAAGAAAGACGTGATGTTGAGGCACCCCGTCGATGGATCCCAATGGAGAAAAATCGATAGAGAGTTCCCAAACTTTGCACAGGATGCAAGGAACTTAAGGTTTGGTCTAAATACAGATGGCATGAATCCTTTTGGAGAGCGGAAGCTGCAGCCCATAGCACCTGGCCTGTGACTCTTTGTATATATAACCTTCCTCCTTGGTTGTGCATGAAGCGGAAGTTCATTATGATGCCGGTGCTCATACAAGGCCCGACGCAACCCGGGAACGACATTGATGTGTACCCGAAGCCATTAGTCGAAGAACTTCTACAGCCGTGGTCCCTAGCAGGTGTACGTGTGTGGGACGAGCACAAGCGGGAGGAATTTGACCTAAGAGCGATGCTTTTCGTAACCATCAATGACTCGGCCTGCTCTTGGTAACATTTCGGACAGACCAAACAAGGGATACAATGCATGCACGCACCGTTTACATGAGCTCGAAGGTGATTATTTGGAAAAAGGTCGAAGGTCGTGTACACGGGGCATCGTCGATTTCTTAGGACTACCCATCCCGTAAGAAAGAAAGGCAAGCATTACAACGGTGAGGCTGATCACCGGAGGAAGCCTCCCCATCGTGATGGTGTTGATATATTTGGTATGGTCAAGGATCTAGATGTAATATTTGGAAAGGGTCCTGGCGGACGGTCTGTTCCGAATGACGATGCCGGACACGCGCCCATGTGGAAGAAGAAATCTATTTTTTTGGAGCTAGAATATTGGAAAGTCTTAGGGAGCATCAGTTGAGTACGAAGATTACTATCCAACGGCTTAAGTGGTAAACAAGTATAAATACGGAAAAGATCTCGTCAAACCTGGCGAGCTCGCGCGTCTAGGGACTCAGATGCGAAGGTTGCATGACTGGTACCTGAAAGCCTGTCGAAGAGGTGATCGCTACCTCACGGTGTATCTTAGAGATGAGCATTACTTCCGGGGGTCGAGGAGATAAACCTTGAGTTAGAAGAACTGCTTTCGCTTATTCAATCAAGACGCCCTCGACAAAGCTGTCATCGGTTGCTACTGCTCGTAAGTGATTTATTTATGTAATTAAGTCCGTAGCTCAGCGCTCATTCATTTGCACTAACAATTATCCTCACTATATTCTTTGTGTACGCTATACATTTAATTATGCGGAATGAAGAAGCTCGAATACAAAAGAGGCAAGCTCCTACCGCTGGGGTTCATAGACCCAGACACAGTTCATGAAGTTACGGTTCGAGACTTCCCCAAGGACACAGAGGACAACATGTTAATGTTTTTAGTGAAGCAAGCAAACAAACAGGATATATTCTTTCCCTACAACTTCAAGTGAGTGTTATATATAACATACATTATGCTTGTGCACCTTCCACTTTATTCTCGTAATCATTGAGCTATGCTTGTGCGGATTCCACTTTATTCTCCTAATCATTGATCTTCACAAAGGAGTCGTAAATGTCATGGACTCGAAACGTAAAGAATATGCGGAATGGGCGAACATGGCTGCCATCCTCCGGAGGTAATTTCAATGAATTTCGTATTGGCATCTTCATCCGTTCTAATTCGACGATATTATCAACTAATCAATAACTCATTTACTCATTATTTCTTGCCGGGCAGGGCCCGGAAACGGTTCATCAATACTGTTCCGGTACATGGAAACCGGAGCTTACATTTCAAGATTACCCTGTAAGTAGTACTATATATCTATGTCCGTGAAACTCTATATATATGATATTTACTTTCAATACGATGCTTGATTATTAGTTTGATCGAACTATTTTTTCGTACGGGATATGAGGCAGGAACCCGGGAATAACTTATGTGGATACTACGTCTGCACCTTCATTCGTGACATGGCCTGTCCCAAGGGTGGGGATGCCCGTATACACCACACTCGTGTACGATAACAAATTCTCACAACTATCTTAATTAGTACCATCTATTGTATTGAGTTCCATTCATATATTGATCTCCTTTTTTAAATATAGATGAAACGCCTGCGGGACACTCTCATAACGGAGGTCCAAATACGAGCAATTCAAGAGGAAATCGCGGGATTCTTTATTACCGAGGTCATTACCCAAGGTGGAGAGCACTATGCGAAGGTCATAGATATGGAGGAACTCCGTAGAGGCTAATAGATTTAGTAAAGAGATCCGACTAGCTTTATATTGTAAATATGCATGCATTGTACTGTTGACGATGTCTATATATATTCATGACGATATTTTGTGGTTTCTTGAATGATATATATGCATTGCTGAAACTCTGCCGCGGCAGAGAAATGCCCTGTTTCTCTGCCGCGGCAGAGAAACGCTGCTACAGCCCGAAACCCGTGCCGCGACGCAGAAATAGCAATTCTCCGCCGCGGCAGAGACCACAGGCCCGGTACGTACCACGAACCGGGACCAAAGGCCATCCACCGCGAGCTTCCTGGCCACACCACGTGGCGCTGCCTTGCAGGCCCGTGCAGCTTTGAACCGGGACTAAAGGGTGGACCCTTTAGTCCCGCCTTATTGGTCCCGGTTTGAAAATCGGGACTGAAGGCCCAAATGGACCGGGCCTATAGCCCCGTTTTCCACTAGTGCTTGCCCCATAGGCGTAGGAAAACAGCCCAGACCTCACGCGCCAGGACGCAACCCATGAGAAGGTGATCCAGGGTCTCGCCCCCTTGATCGCAGAAAGGGCACATGATACCGGGTGTGGGAGCCCAGCAACAAATATGGCCAGCCCGGTATTTTGCACGATCAATCGCTCTTGGCGGGACAAGTTGCCGGACACTATCCAGCAACATGTCCAGGCTGAGTTTGCAAACGGCCCTAGACATATTCCTAGACAAGGAACGGACCGTCCGGCGGCAAAACTCAAGCCGCTCTCGGGCGTGCCGACGTCCACTACCGTAGTTTCGTGAATACCTCGGTTTACGGATCCGTTCGTATGTGATTGAGCCATACGGATTTTTACAGTGCTAATGTATGAATTAATATTCCACAATGTAAAATACCATCGTGTTCTTAATTCCTTGAAATAGGCTTTCGCCCCGCTATATTAATATAGAAATCAACCGATACCAAAGCCCAAAAGAAACAAAAGAAGAAGAAAAAAGAAAACAATGTCGACAAAGCCGAATCAACGAAAACGCTGATGATCCGCGACCACTGCGCCCTCCGGATAATTCCCACCACGAACTTAGCTCTCTGAAGCGCCGCATACCAAAGCAACACCTTCAAGAAGGGATGCGACGATAACGACTGCTGCCCGGACAAAGCCTAGGGTTTCCCCCAGTATGCGGGAGGGTTTTGGGGAGGAGAAACCCCGGCGCCCCTCAAGAAGGAATGGCGGCGCCCATGAACGTCACCGCGTCGGTGTCAGCCATCCGACAAGGATTTCTCCCGTCCCCCAGAGAACCACGACCCCGAACACTTCATCGTGCTCCGCCAACCTCGCCACCCACCAGCATGCGCCACCACGGCCTTGCAATCACCAGCGCCGTCTCACCGTGGCCAACAAAATGAGACCAGCATGCAGGAAGAGAACCAGCCAAGAACGATAGACATCAGAACAACCACCACGCAGGAGGGACCCGCCTTCATCGCCACCTGCGGTTACCGTCCGGACGCAGCAACATGATCACACCAGGCCCAGCTGGCCCGGCCGAGCCCGGGGCTCGTAAAGATCATGTCGCCGCGCTGCAGTATACAGGCTGCCGTCACCGTTGTCGCCAGCTCAAGCCGCCTCTTCCACCCGCCGGAGATGGCGCAGGCCGGCATGGGGCATGCCCGCCCCTACCCAGATGGGGCCCAAGAGGCCCAGATCTGAGCATGGAGGGCACCGCCGCCAGGTTGCACCACCCCGCAGCCAAGCTGCTGCGTCGTCGCCGCCACCCACCCGGAGCCCCGCCGTCCTGGACCGTGCGCCGCCACATGAGCCGTCGCCGACCGAAGAGCACCGCCGCCGGTAGGGACCGCCTCGCGCCATCCCTCCAAGCGCGCGGGTAGAAGCAGGACCACCGCCGGCGGCACCGCGTGGGCTTTGCCCGGCGGCGCACGCCGACGGCGGCGGCGGGGGGAGGAGGAGTGGAGGGCCTGGGCGGGAGGAGCTAGGGTTCGCCCCATCGCTCGCGGGGAGAGACAGGAGCGAAGCGTTTTTTTCCTAGGGTCCCTCGAAGAATGAATCTCGTGTTCTTAATTATGACGACGTACATATCAAAAAAATTATGACGACGTATCGAGCGATTTCAGCCATTGTTATATATGTTCGCATCTGTGACTTTTGCGTGATATTTGTGTAGTGATGCATAGCCTCCATGTACGTCGCTGTTGCTGGGTCTGTCTCGAACTCTCAATCAATCTTTTTCATCCGTACTTCAGCTTTCCTATGATCTTGTCAACGCAGAGAGTAGCAAGCCCCAATCAATGCATCGTTGGACTATATTGCCGGAAAATACAACACTAGCTACCCATTTGTAGTCTTCGACATTCCTCTCCTTGTCGGATTTCATCTTTCTGCCGATCCTGCGCTGTGTGACATGAAAAGTGGTGGTTATGTCAGTCTATGTACTCCCGCTGGTTCGGTCACGCACCTAATTAAGCTACCACTACGCACTAGCTAGCACTAGCCAGGAGAGAAAATTCTACTCTCCCATCGATCACATCTTGAAATGTTTCGCTCCCTAAGCATTTTGCTGTGGTCGTTTCCATGCGTCTACCCTGCAGACCAGGGAAGTGGAAGATGTACCAGATTGATTGGGACGCCCGGCGGCACAAGGAGCACACACAGACCTTCGTGTCTTGGACTTGGGTAGAGCTTGTGCACGTGACAGTTATCCCTTTCGTCCTCTATGAAGTTATATAGCGGGTGTGAGAATGTCCAGTCGTCGTAGATAATAACGGATTGACTTCTAGACGTCAAGGATGCCAATTGGAAGTGTCATCATCGCAAGTTTCATTTTGGGTTGTGCCGTGCAAGCAGCCACTGTTATTAAAAAAAAAGAACATTTTAACCTTGAAATATGGTGCCAAGTTTAATTTGAACGCTCTAGTTTGAAATTGTTCATATTAAATCCCAAAGTTTGCCGAAACTTTTTAATTATGGCCCTAGACAACCTTCAGTTTTTTTTAGATAATGATCTTTTTTTTTTGCATAGTTCCGTGTTTTTGAAAGGGAAAATGCTATAATTCTATCGGTTGAAGCATTATCCGGTCTTTGTCACGTCGCTCCTAGGTGTGGCTTCACCTATTAATGCTCTTCTCCCCATTGTGCGTATCTTCCCCCTCCCCCCTGCGCGCATCCCCGTTGCAGCTGAAGTTGCTCCACGCGACCACGCCCAACACTCCTCATGTTGCTCACCCCCGCTATTACGGCTCACCCGCGTGCCAACCATGGCCCGCGGTTGTCGCAACTCATTCACCATTGCTGCATCTCATGTGTGCAAGCCGACCTTTGTTGGTATTCCTCCTCAGCACGCCACATGCCTCCTCCTCCGGGCAGCCACTACATCATTGCTCTCCCTCGAGGTCGGACTGGCTAAGCTCTTGGCGCCATGGATTACATGGAGGGGCCTCCAATCCTGAGATGTTTGCGCACTCTGAGCTTAAGGTCACTGGATCTGATTCCGATGCGAGTTCGATTCATCAAGTCACCAGCTTGCTTGGGATGACGAGCTTGTGATGGTGAAGGTGAGTTTTTGGGAAAAAATTCAATGTTGCAAAGGGTGTTTCAAATTCTACAAGCGTCTATCATTTTTGTTGTGTACTCGCAAGTAAAATGCTGCAATGATTTTGGGGTATGCTAAGTTTTTCTCCAATGTTGTGGATGAGTTTGTATGATATTGCTTGCATTGGAAGCATATGTTACATGTGATGATTGTTTCTTTTGCAAACGATGGCATAGTTTCAAAGAGTTTGCGCAGTCTAGTGGAGATTTGTTGCATAAGTTGTTTCATTTTGCTATATGGATATGCCGGAAATGTTACATCATTTTATAGAACTTCACATATCACGAGAAACAATGTTGCAAAAGAATGTTGCATATGTACTAATAAATGTTGCACATGGAAGATTGGGGCTGCATTGATCGGACGCCACTAGTTTCATCACTTCAACAATCATTTGAGAGCCAAATGCCCCCCCCCCCCCAAAAAAAAATCAACCATCATGTAGCTAGCTCTTAAAATATCTAACAAATTCGATAGATATACGAAATGTAACAAGTTTATCAAATGCACAATTTCAGTTTAAAATATGCTTGCTCGTGTTTTACGCAATAAAAACACACCATGTGTTGTTTTTCATAAAAAAAATCATCATATATTTGTTGAAATATGCTTACCCATTAGGTGACATGCCTCGTTTTCTAGCTTTTTCAATAACAATAATAATATGAATGACTAACATAATTGGTGTACATACCCCATTTAGTCTAGTAGTGTGCGACACTCTCCAATGACTAATCTATTGTGTGTTTTCCAAATCTAAATCTTGCAAGATGCATAAGAACCCTCGACATACGGGTTAAGTATTGGTGGGTGGTTTTGTATTAAGAGATTCTAAAAAGGTTTGACACAATGATACATAAAGTATGAAATGAAAAAGTGACCCTCACTTTATATAACACAAAAAACTAAATTTCTATCGTCATTTTTTGATGATTTTTGTGGGTTATCATTTGCTATATCCGGATTTTTCATCCTTTTGATATTATTTTATGAAATACAACCGAGTTTTCAAGAAAATTACAAATTCATTTTAAAACTTTTAAAGTATAAGGTTTGGTTTATACGGTATCATAGTCTAGGTTTCAAGTTAGGCGAAGAAAACACTTAACATCTCAAAATTAAATTTCTATAGGTTTTTTTTAATCATATCCGTAATCTGTCTCATCGACAGAAAACATAGAAGCTAAATTTTCTTGGAACCACATTATAGAGAGGAGAGGGCTCGATACATAAATTAAGTCAAATAACATTGTCTGCTTCACTAGTTAAAATTAAAGATCGCAATGGACATCCAAACCGCTACAATAAACGGAACCGTTGTCACAACAGTCATTTGTACTCGTTGTGGTGTCCGTAAATTCTGCTGTCATAGAAGGCTGACTATTGCAATGATTATAAATTTTGTAGAAATGTAGTTCGTTAATTCCTCTAATTGTTACTACCCACAACATGATCGAGGAATATGACCACATCACATAAGTAATACACACATTGTTGCAGCAAAACAGAAAACTTAGGATTTAGAATGTCATTGCCACATCGAATCTCGAAGAAGTTTATTCCAATTTTTTCGAGTCGTCTCTTAACTCTTTTCTCTGTCTCATTTCGAGAAAAATTACTTTTATCCCTTATTCTGGTCCAATTCTATTGTCGAGACAATTGAAATTTTCTTTACTTGTACTGAAAACCTTAATCTTCGAGTTGTGAAATCCTTGGGTTTAGATATTACTTCGGGAATTTGTATTCTTTTTTTCTTTTAAAAGAGTAGCAACATAGAGTGTAACAATATGTTTGGCGGTGGTGCCAAATGAATTTTTTTTAATTCTTATTAGTTATCGTTGATTCGGATGTATATATACACACAACTATGGGGCAGATTTATTCTATTTTAACGGGCCATAACTTACTACTTTAGTTAGACCAAGTTGGTGAGTATGAGTGCAAACAGATCGGATCAGATTTCTCTCATACCATATCCTTTACCACATATTTTTCTCGGATTCGGATCGGAGCAGATATTGACTGGTTTCAGATTCGTATATCAGACTATGGATTCCAATCAGAAACGGGGCGGACTCGGACCAAAAAAACGGGATATATGCTTGCATCGGTAGATAGATATAGTTCTTGTCAAATCATGAGAGGGATTAAATTTTAATCTTGTGTAGTTGAAAAAAGATACATAATTTACGATAAACTCAAACATTGATAGGCTTGTGAGACTGACCTTGGCCAAATGAATACAATAACTCAATATATAACTACTAACCTTGTGAGACTGGCCTTGACTTTTGACTCAAAATCGGATTATTCAGTTCAAAACCTTCGATTTATTTTAATTAAAATTTGGATAATCCATATCCGCGTGCTATTTGCTATGTTATATCCTATACCGTATTCGGAGCAACACTTCGGAATCACATATCCTTATTTGCCGGATTCTTTAGAATCGGATATGCACACCTTAAAATAGATTCGGGCTGATTTCGACGCGAAAATTATCCTATCTGTTTACACCCCTAATGGTGAGGGCCGAGGGGACGACAGTCCAAAATATATCGCCGCCTTTGATCTACTCTCTTGCTGGTGGTGCTCGTTTTCTGCTAGAAAAAGCCACCAGTGTAGTTGTGATATCTAGCCCCCTCTACTAGTGAGAAAACTTCAAAAATACGAAAGCCTATCAGCTTTCTTTCTCTTCGGCGTATCATGGTGCATAGAAAGCCCAACCTTTTTTGGTTCAGAGTTCTTCAGATGGACAAAATCATGGGTCGTCTCAGCCGCATGTGTGATGCGCACGTACAGCCGCAGCACACGCGCGCGTGTATACGTGTCCCATGCTCGCGATCCGCCAGACCCATGTCCATGGATCGTTTACGTGACAACAAGGGAGTGGCTCCAAGAGGGTATGGACAAGCACGTAACGCCTCGACGGATCTACTGCTGTCGCGCGCGGCAGCCTGACGATCCTGGCGCTGGCGCTGGCAGAGACGGGGCCTGCACGCATCTGCATGCGGCGGTAAAACGCCAGGCTCAAGCTTGTTTAGGGTTTCGGAATGAGCGCCCTATGAAGCAGAAGCAACTTGCCTTTGGATGGACGCATGTCTCCTCCAATCCTTTGTTTGCTGTGTCTTCCACATGACACAAGTCATATGACACTGTCACACTGCAATAGGCAGTGTGTGTGCCCGCCTGCATGAATTGTTACCGGGAAGAAGATTGGATCGCGGTGAGAGAGAGGGGGAGCTCTGAGACCTGGAAGGAGAAGGACCATCCAGTCACGGGAGGAGAAATGAGATCAATCCTCTCACCTTTCTTATCGTCTTCTCTATACCATCATTTCCTTGCGCTCTGCAACTTTGCATCTCATCATGGCGCGCCTTTAACTGCATGATGCATGGTTGAGGTCAGAACAAAACCTAGAGCAGGACGCCGGCAAGATCATGGACAATCACTGGGCCGTAACAGCGAGCGCTCACAAGGCAACAGAGCGGGAAGATGGTGGGGGACAGTCGCAGTACGACGGGTGTCGGGGGAGAAGGACGTCCCATCCTCTTCCTCTTCATGTGCGTCCGTGCATATTTGGGGCCGGCCGTGTCCTGCATGCGCGCGCGCTCGCGTGGAGTACATGCAATTAAGATCTACTCCTGCATGCATGTGCGCTAGGAGAAGGCATCATATACTCCTTAATTATGTTGTAATTACGTGGTAGTACGCTGGTGCTATGTCAAGGCCATCTCGAGCGGGGCGACCTAAACCGGCAATTCAAATGGTCAGATTATGTTCCCTTAAGTTTACCTACATATAAATTTGGGCTGCGGTCCAGCCTGTCAGTCTATATAGCGCACAGCGAATTTGGCCATTGGCACTCAAGTCTGATCATCATATTTTGAAAAAAATGATAGAGCTAAATAAAATAAATGTTGTTCATAAATATGCATAGTTCACAACCACACAACCACATAGTCTTTGCATCGACGGGATGTCTTTACGACGTACACCGGATCAGTTGGGTGAACGCAGTCTCTCATATGGCGTTTGTGGCCACCTACTCAGCCGCGGTCGGTGTTGGCCTTGCGCTTCACTGACGAGCCACCCTGGCGCTTTGGTAGCAGGTAATGGCCGTGCGCCATGCTTGTAGTGGTAAGCAAAAGTTTGGTCTGACCGTCCAACTCTTCGTCCGGTGACGATTCGATGACATTTTTGAAGAAAAGCTCGATTGACTTACTACCCATCTGTACAAACATGTGCAGCTGGTCAGTTTATGAATGCCTCCTCCATGTCCATTCCTACGTCCGTGCAACATAAGAGAAAGAAACTAGGATGGTGAATATACCTCGAACTCGGTCCGGCGACTGGACAAGCAGGTTGTGGGCACAAGGGCTAGCGAGGCGCCCTAGCGTCAGGCTAGAGAAGAGTTGGTGGTGGGATGGAGGCCAATAGGCAGCCAACTCTGGCAACACGCGCAGTCTGCGTCGTTGCCGGAAATGGGGAAAGTCACGACGACAGCTGGGGACGGCAACAGCCGGCCAGTCTTGTTGCAATGGTGCAAAACGGTGGTGAAAGAACAAGTTCCTGGGCAGCAGGATCCGCTGGGAACTGGCAATGACGTCCCAGAGCGCAGATGGCAGCCTTGCCTTGGGTGGGGGCGGAGATGGCGGGCGAGGGTTTGGGGCAAGGAAGTTGCTTCTGTCTGGTCTTGTGTGCCACTGGCGGAGGGTCTGGGGTGGCCAAAGGAAGAACATGCGCGCTGTGCGGCCCGATGCACCGGTGGCTAGGTCAGTCCGTGTGAGGTCTATGCGATGCGACCCATTTAGATCGCCCCGCTGGAACGTATGTTGTCTGTCCGTCAGTCAGCGTGGGCCGTTACGAACGGCCCAACACAGGATGGGTCATCCCGTTGGAGATAGCGGGCGTAAGCTGCACGTGATCAACATTGCCTCTATCTCACTCATGCCTGCCGACTTACTAATTGGCATCCTAGATGTGATCATCATCGCAAGATCTTTCTTCTTACACAGCGTCTTCATCTTGAAAGCGCATGAATGATTAGTTCCCTCCAAACGGCGGGCGATCGGCGACCGCATCAGAACATGCTTCCCCCGATCCAACGGTGAACAGTCCGTGCACGGGCAGTGGGCCGTGGTACACAAGCAGTTGCAGAATTACACTAATCGACTCAGATTTTACCAGCTAGCACAGGTAAACATTCAGCCGGCCATGCAGCAGGCCACGCCATCCAAACCTGAGCCTCTTGGCTCTTGCGGCCGCCACAGTGGCCCAAGTACGTATACGTACGCTCTCCAACCAGACGGGACAACCAGGGCGTGCGCAAGCGAGCAAAGAGCCCGCCCGGCGCGGTGGTGCCGCTGGCACGATGCTCACAAGAGACACGTACGCCTGTCTCAGGCTCTCACCAATGAACGTGAGCAGCAGTACCGCCCGGGAACTATTCCGCTACCCGTCAGGTGCGCCTCCCAACAGCGCCGCCCTCGGCCCGGCCGACCACCAAGGGGTTAGTTTGTTTGTTTGCATACTTTCTTCCCGCTCGTGTAACTTGGACAGGTAGATGCTGTATGTGTGGAAATAGGGTTCACCTAGTGGAGAACTAACTTCGTGCTCAGCTAAGTTTTACACTATTTAATTTGCATCGTGATTTGAGCTAGTCATGAGTTGCAAGATGACTTGCAACTGAAATTTGATAACATCACGTGAGTGAGAACGAAGTTAGTTCTCAATAGTCAAACCCGTAGAAATAAGGCCTTAACTAACATGCACATCGAGTTTCGTTGCCTAGAAGGCTCTTTTCCGCTCGACGTGAGTAACCGAAGGCCGCAACCTGTTGTTTAGCGACCTTATTTACTTAGTTCACGATGACAAACATAACATAGTTCGAATGATAGACAAATATGCATGGACTATGGCTAGGGCGCGGTAAACAAGAACAACAATCACTCGTCGATCATGGCAAGGGATGGATTATTATGCTATGGGCACTTCTTGACCACCTTTGTCATGAAGTAGTCGATGATGGTGACCTTGAAGACATCACCTTTCAGGACCTTTCAGTACCCTATCTTGATGTTAGTGAGTGATGGCAAATCGAACACAATCCTAATCCATGGCAACCCTAACGTTCACATCCTTCAACCCCACCACCCGGGAGCAACCTGTGTTGGTTTTAGGGTGATAGTCCATGGGATGGAGACGAGAAGACTCCTCCGTGTGCACCCTCTCCCGCGACATGTCCATGGTGCGGTCCACGAGGGCCCAGGAGGTGTTCCTCTCCTTGCACACCATCTCGTAGAAGGCGAGGAACACCACGTGCTCTAGTTATGCAGGCTCCTCCTTGCCTTTCCACTATGTCTCCTCCTCCGCACCCTCGTCCATGGTGAACCCTTATTAGTCAGATGAGTCTCTGAATTTGAAGTCATCTTCCAAAGAAGGCGGGTTTGGGTCTGGCTCAGGAGGCGTGACACCGTGGCCCCCGTCATAGTGTAGCTGGTGGCTAGGCGGGGAGGAATTTTTGTAGGTGAAGAATGCGAGAGAGAAAGGTTTGGCTCGTAGGGTGATATCCAAGTTTTTATCAAGAGACGATGCGGGAAACGACAACGGGAAGCTCGGGAGAACCGACGGGAAGGAACGGTGGTGTGCATTACGCTTCCTCGTGGGGAAGGTGCAACAACAAGGAAATGTCTTGCCTACCTCTGCTCAGGGAACTATCGCCGATTCATGAAAGATGACCGGCAGTTAAGTTTGGCTTATGTCCGTTGCGTCTGCAACGATCTTTATCGGTGTGGCACGACCAAAACTCACTTTGTGGCACAAAGTTGGGCGCAATTTTTTATCCGTCACCCACAATAATTATTTAGATGGCGTTTGAGGCGCATGTTTGGGATGCTCTTAAACCGGCAATACACACATGCAAGATACACACACGAGGCAGGCACGCGGCCGGCAACATCATACGTGGGAGTTGATGGGCGGGCGAGCGAACATGCGGAGGCACGGTAGGGGACATTCATCAATCGCCAAGGGCGTGCGTGGTAGCGCGCATGTCCTCCGGCAAGGCCTCGGGGAGACGAAATGGGCCCTATTGGTTGCTTGACCTCCCTCTGCGTTGTTGCCCTTACATACATGTTTGACACCTCGGTGTTGAGAGATAAAAACTCATAGGGTAAGTCCTTCCCTACGGTGCCATAGTGAAAAACTTTGATCGGGTGTTTATCGTGACATACATTGTGTATGAGAGGACACTACCCACACGATAGGTATTCAGATCATGTGGGTAAAATGTATAACCTGTAAAGAGTGTAAAATTAGTTGAATAACTGTGTTCTTGTCATGGACTGTTGGAATGGTTGTTGCTTAGTTTGATGAGATTTTTATTTTGATAATGATGATTTAAAAAAGGGAAAAAAGGAAATTTGTACAAAATTTATCCTCTTAGCCCATTAGGCTGCAAGTTGCTGCTAGCGGGGTCCGTGGGCAACGCGACGACGCTCCCGGTTCCCACCGGCCGGTCGATGCATGCATGGGCGATGGTCCATGCGGCCGCCGGAGTGGTACTGTGCATGGCGACGACGCTGGTGCGTGCTGCTGGCTGCGCTAGTAGGAGGAGTAGATCGGTAGGCTGAGCGAAGGGTAGGTCGCTCGGGTCTCGTGCGTGGTGTGTCGACACTACACACATGTGACTTGCCGTGGCAGTGCCAGCATGTCTCTCCGCGCCCAATCTGATGATGGATCTGCCTCTGGGGTCGGGATCGACTTGTCCTAGCCCTCGTTATCGTACTGTGCCAGGATCCGCGCGACCCTGCGAAAGCTCCACTGCTCGCGCATGCATGTAGCCCTGGGATCCCTGGGAATGCTGTTGCGCTCGCTAGCTGCTGGCTCCTGTGGCGGTAATTTTCGCAGCCACAGCCAGCTCTGATTTTCAAGTCATTTGGCACAAATGCTGTACGCAAGGGCATCTCCAGCGGCGCGACGCAAACGGACGCTCAGCGGCCGTTTTCGTCCGCCGTGACCGGAAATGCGTCTGGAGACTGCTCCAGTGGGGCGACGCAAAGTGACCGGGCCGTCCGTGGAGACGCAATCCTGGCCCAAATATGCGCCACGTTTGCGTCTCCGCGGACGCTCGACGGTCGCAGAATCTGTCCGCGTTGGGTACATCTGGGCCGGTCGGCAGTGACTAGGTAACTAGGTAAGCAAAAGATTTTTTCATTACTATTGATTGGCCAAAAGGACCATCTTTACAGAGATGGTTAGTCGAGTTAACCTAAAACTACAACGGCCATACCTACTCGCGGTCGCGCGGCCTACACCGGCCTCGGTTACTCGCAGTCGCGCGCCCTACTACTGGCCGCCGGAAGAGCCGGCGCGCGTCGTCGAAGCGGGAGCGCTTCGCGCACTCCGCGCGCCGCGCACGCCGGCGACTGGACATCTCGTCATGCCGCTTGCGGCGTTCGAGCGCCTCGGCCAGGGAGCTGTCCCACAGGGCCGTCGCCTGGGCAATGGCCACCTTGGTAGCCGCCGCCTCCGCCGCTGCCCGGGCCTCCTCCTCCTCCGCCGCCGCCAGGGCCTCCTCCTCCTCCGCCGCCGCCTGGACCGCCGCCGCCTGATACGTCTCCGACGTATCGATAATTTCTTATGTTCCATGCCACATTATTGATGATATCTACATGTTTTATGCATACTTTATGTCATATTTATGCATTTTCCGGCACTAACCTATTAACGAGATGCCGAAGAGCCGCTTGTCGTTTTCGCCGTTTTTGGTTTCGTAAATCCTAGTAAGGAAATATTCTCGGAATTGGACGAAATCAACGCTCGTGGGCCTATTTTTCCACGAAGCTTCCGTAAGACCGGAGGACTTACGAAGTGGGGCCACGAGGTGGCCGGACACCGGGGCGGCGCGGCCCAAGCCCCGGCCGCGCCGGCCCGGTGTGTGGCCCCCGTGACGCCCCTTTACCCGCCCTTCCGCCTACATAGTCTTCGTCGCGAAACCCCGATGACCGAGAGCCACGATACGGAAAACCTTCCGCGAGACGCTGCGCCGCCAATCCCATCTCGGGGGATTCAGAGATCGCCTCCCGCACCCTGCCGGAGAGGGGAATCATCTCCCGGAGGACTCTTCACTCGCCATGGTCGCCTCCGGAGTGATGAGTGAGTAGTTCACCCCTGGACTATGGGTCCATAGCAGTAGCTAGATGGTCGTCTTCTCCTTATGTGCTTCATTGTCGGATCTTGTGAGCTGCCTAACATGATCAAGATCATCTATCTCGTAATGCTATATGTTGTGTTTGTTGGGATCCGATGGATAGAGAATACTATGTTATGTTGATTATCAATCTATTACCTATGTGTTGTTTATGATCTTGCATGCTCTCCGTTATTAGTAGAGGCTCTGGCCAAGTTTTTACTCTTAACTCCAAGAGGGAGTATTTATGCTCGATAGTGATGAGGTCTAAGACCCCGTTTGTGGCCCGATCTTGCGGTTGACCCGAAATCCAAGGAGGGAGAGAGGGAGAACGCGAAGAACACGATGAACACGAAGAACACGAGGAACTCACGCACGCACACCAACCCGATACACCCGATGCTTACCTCCGTGGCTCGATGGACCACGCCAATAGAATCTCCTAGGAAGAGGCACGGGCGGAATTCCCGGAGAGAGATTGGGATTGGAGAGGAAGAGCTTGGTGAAAGAGAGAGAGTAACTTGTACTAGAATCTCCTTCAACAAGATCAAAGTCAACAACCAAGGTGCCTTGATTACAGAGGGATGATACCCAAGGGAGACTAAGCTCAAAGGTAGGTTTGAGTTCAAACAAGTCTAAAGAGCTAAGGAGGGGTCCAGGCTACTTATATAGGCACACATGGCCAGCAAGGGCGAACAGTACGCGAATGGATAAGTTAAGGCAGTTTGGTGGGTCATTCCCGTCGGATCCGGTTTGGGTCCGGTCCGACCGGGCCCGTGACCGGCTGTCCGGTCATGGGTCCGGTTGACCGGGCGCAAACCGGGAATCTGCGGATTTCTGTCTTCGTCCGGTACGAGGAGCCGCCCCGGTTGGGCGCCCGGTTGACCGGGCCTGGGACCGGACGGCCCGGTATTGGGTCCGGTCTGACCGGGTCCTGGACCGGCCAGGCTGGGCCTCTTCCTCCCGCCTCTTCTTCCTCTTCCTTCTTCTCTTCTTTCCTTCTTCTTCTCCTCCTTGCACCATGGGAGTTCCTTCTCTGTTGGTCCTTGTCGATGTCGGCACCTATTGACACAATGATGATAGGCATGAGGTAGCATACCATTCAAGTTGGTGTGGAGGTCGACCATAGAGAGGAAAGGGTTCACCTTGACATATATGGCGGGGGTTTGTGTTGTTGGTCCACTTGGTGGACTCCTTGGCCATGGTGTAGCGTCGACGATAGGCGGGGCTGCACTTGACGGTCTTGAGGTGGAGGTGTCCGAAGGCCACCCCGCATCATCCCCCCCTTGGGGAAGAGTCGTCCTCGACTCTTGTTCCTCCTCAACGATGATGTAGGCCATGACGTTTCTCCCATGTAGTAGTCGATGGACAAAGTCGCGGTCGAAGAAGAACTTGGGGAAAAAACAACTTGCGAATGGAAAGCTTGTGGATGCCAATTTGGTGATCGGTGAACAATAGGCTCTCAATCAAATACGAAGCATCAAGTCGTTTCTCCAAGAGGCATTTGGCAAAAATGGGAACCAAAGAGTGTCGATGTATCCAAAATTTGGTGGGGCAAAAGTTTGTGCAAGTAAAGGTTTGCTTTGTAAAGTGTCAAAAATGTGATGTGTAGCATTGTCCCACACAAATGGAACAATCAAAAGGCAAGTAACGGCGGCAAAATTGTGGGCAAAATTGTTATGTGCAATGGCAAAGAGATGGAAACTTCTAGCTTGGGAAAGTATGGTTGTCGTGAGCCACGTATGAGTATCCTCAAGTGTCAAAGAATCCATTTCAAATGCCATAGATAAAATGAGAAATCCAAAGAAGAGCAACTTTTTGTGTGACATGTGGCACAAGATGCATAAGGTGTCTCTCACATGTATGACATGGTCCTTGAGATTGTCGGAGTGTATGATGAAAGCATCAAGACATACAACAACCATTGTGCCAACAAGATGTGTCAAGCTATGTTGCATAAGAGGCCAAAGAGGTGACGAGGAATTGGGCCAAACCAAAAGCTCGACAAAACAAGTCGGAAACACGCAAGGGCGAAGGCTTGTGGGAACATACCCTTTGGTGTGATTCCCACGGGTTGGGTCCTTGTTGGGGTAGCTCTCAATTGCGCGTTTCATGAGCTCATGCTCCGTGGCGGTGGAAGTTGTCGTGCGGGTACCTATACACACAATAGAGAGAACAAAAAGCGTGTGTGCATGGTAAAGGAATACATCATCCATCATGATGTTCCATGTCTTGTGCACATCACCATTAGTGTCAATCAAGATAGTATGAAATGCATGGCGATGGTGCATATGGCAAGAAGGTGCATTCATGGCATGTGGTAACTCATGATCATCAACAAGTGAGAAGGCTATGGGGGTCATCTCGTGAACAATGAAATAAGCATTCTTGCATACCAAGCATAAGAAAGAGCAATTGTTCACAATCTTGGATGCAAGGATCATGGAATGGTGTAAGCATTTTGGACAAAGCATGCGGAAGCTAATGTCATCCTTGTCATTATCATTGCAAGCAATACATGGTAAAGAGCAAGTGGTCGACATATTGCAAGCAATGGTGGAAAAATTGAAGCTCTCATAGCATGGCATGGACATGGTATCACAAGCATTCACTTCCACATGATCAACAATGTTATCAAGCAAAGTATCGCATGGGAAAATGAAAGTAGCATGTGACGTAGCAAATGTATCATCACGATCATGCATGCACTCATAAGTCATCATGTCCACTAGTGGGATCATGGCATCATCAACACCTATGTTGTTACCTTTGTAGGCCGACTCATTTGAGGTAGGTGTTGTGGAAGTAGGAGGATCCATGTGGTCGACATGTCCATCTTGGAGCAAGCATGGTGAGATATCATCATCTTCATGCACCATGTACATCGTCTCCATGAGCGGGAACTCGTCCTCCGTGGAACCTAGTGCAACATAAGAAGACACAAACGAGGGAGAGGTTAATGTGTTAGCAAATGCGATGTCCTCCATGTACCTATCATCTACCTCTCAACTCACTTTGTGTATCACTCATGTCCTCCAAATGGAAGCACTCAAACTCACATATGGGGTGGAAGTCACTCAACTCGCTATCACTCTCACTCAAGTGGGCTAAGTGGCTCTCATGCTCACATGGGATTGGTACCAACTCATCGATCAAGCATATAGGAGTAGGTTCGACTTTCTCATCTCCATGCGCCTCCTTGGTTGAAGGGAAGTTCCCATGCTCAACCATCTCAACTCCATGCGCCTCCGTAGGTGAAGGGAGGATCCCATGCTCACCATGCTCAACTCCATCCGCCTCCGTAGGTGAAGGGAGAATCCCATGCTCACCATGCTCAACTCCCTCGCCTCCTAAGTCGTCCTCAAGTGGTGGCATCTTGGAGACTTGTGTATTGAGCTCGTCGAAGTAGAGCTTCTTGGCTCTTGGCGTTGTGCATTGCCATGCCATGTGACCCTTTGCCTTGCACACCTCACATAGGAGATTGGGACATTCCCGTGGAGGATGGCCTTGTTGCTTGCACTTGTAGCATCGAAGTCCATAGGCGTATGGCGAAGTAGGGGCCATTGTGGTGGTGGCACAAGAGGTAGAAGTCGCCGTATGAGGAAGGTCTTCATGTCGAGGCTCTCGTCTTCTAGCCTCATCACCATGTCTTGAGTGGTGTCGTCGAAGATCATGTGTGGACGGATGTCGATGTAGACCATGAGGTGGTAGTGATCAACGACTATCATGAGATGGTGTGGGTCGACGACGGTCCTTGCCATGCCGAGATGATGGCTCATGCGACTTGGCATGTTGCTTGCGGCGCCTTGTGGAGCTTGGAGAAGAGTGTCGATGACGATCATGTTGGGAACGCTCTTGGTGCTCCACATGATGTGCTTGAAGTCGACGATCTTGTGCATAAGCACTCTCATGGTGGCGCCTTGTGGAGCTCGGAGAAGTGTGTCGATGACGCTCATGATGGGGACGCTCTTGATGATCCATAAGATGGTGCCATCGTGGAGGTCCTCTATCTTCATATGTAGCTCCATGGGCCAAGTAGGAGGACGTGGGAGTATCGTCGTTGCTCATCGTGGAGCGTAGGTGAGGCTCCGCCATGGTGTCGATGTCGTACTCGTGGTGTTGTTCCACCATGTCGTCGATGTCGTACTCGTGGCGTTGCTCCACCATGTCGTCCATGAGTGGTGAGCCATTGTCGATGTAGAGCTCCTCGATGTCGGTCATGTCGGTGATGCTCGCGGAGCCATAGTCGGTGTCGAGCTCCACATGTTCCTCCACATCCGCGGTGCTTGAAGAGGAATCCTCCTCGAAGTGCTCCGTGTACTCCTCCATATCTTCTTCGTCGCTATACATGTTAGCATGACAAGATCTATATGGTGTATGTTAGTGGAAGGAGACTACCTCGCACTCTTACCAAGGTAAGATACTATTGGGGCAATCAACCAAGCCAACAGTAAGATCAAGTGTATCGGGGACACACGCAAAACCACACGCAAAAGCTAGAAAATATGGTGTTAGGCGAGTGTTGTGGAAAGCCAAAAGACAAATCCAAGATCGAGTATGTTGTTAAAAGTGGGTAAGGTCCAAAAATCCAAATGTCAATGTGAAGATCACTATAAACACGGAAAAGGTTGTGGAACACACACACGAGATAAGCGGGGTTAGTGCAACCAAAAGTGAGCGGAAAAGTGTATGTATGGATGCTCGGTGTCACACTAACACAAGGAGAGGCAAAGCTTCGGTTGCAAAGGAAGAGACAACTAGATTCGCACGCGGCCTCTCTTCTCGTATCTCTCTTTGCTTAAAAGCTTTTTCTCTTTTGTATATGGTGGCACTTGCACTCGTTTGTATCTTTGGTGGCACTTGGACACTTTTGTATGTATGGGCGTATGGATGTATGGATGTATGGATGTATGGTGCTACTCGCACTCTTTTTGTGTTTTTGGGGCTTTTTCACGCACTATGTTAGCGTTAGCCTCGCTTTTGCTATCTTGCCACACGAGTGTTTGCTTGGATGCCTTACTCAACACGACACACACACCTCACAATGCGGGGCCACGTGCAATGTCTCGCAACACTAGACAAGCAATGCTCGATGGGATAGATCGCAAAAGGAAGAGGGGTTACAAGGTGACAGCTGCAAGTTATACCTGCGATGGTGGTGGTGGTGGTGGTGGTGGTGGTGGAGATCGCCGGATGTCGAAGTCGAAGGGGGGCGCGAAGATGCGCCCGGTCTGGGGCCCGGTTGGACTGGAGTCTGGACCGGCGTGTCCGGTTTGCCGCCCGGTCGACCGGGTTCTGTGCTGGCTCGTCCGGTCTGTGGCCCGGTTGACCGGGCTCGAAACCGGGTTTCACGATTTTGAGTTTTCTCTCTCCTGTTCTTCCCCAAACCAAAACCAAAACGACCAAATCGAAGGGAAACGATGGAATTGGAGGCTCAAAGTTGGGGAAATAGTAGATCAAGCACAACAACACCAGATCCACGGACCAAAACCACTCAAAACGCAACCAAATCACAGATCGGTCAAAAGGCAAATTGGGGCTATTTTTGGGGATTTTTTGGAAAATTTTCTAGGAACGAAATCGGGTGGGTGGAGGGTCAAATCCGCGGAAACCAAAGGCTTCTGATACCATAAGATGAGGTCTAAGACCCCGTTTGTGGCCCGATCTTGCGGTTGACCCGAAATCCAAGGAGGGAGAGAGGGAGAACGCGAAGAACACGATGAACACGAAGAACACGAGGAACTCACGCACGCACACCAACCCGATACACCCGATGCTTACCTCCGTGGCTCGATGGACCACGCCAATAGAATCTCCTAGGAAGAGGCACGGGGCAGAATTCCCGGAGAGAGATTGGGATTGGAGAGGAAGAGCTTGGTGAAAGAGAGAGAGTAACTTGTACTAGAATCTCCTTCAACAAGATCAAAGTCAACAACCAAGGTGCCTTGATTACAGAGGGATGATACCCGGGAGACTAAGCTCAAAGGTAGGTTTGAGTTCAAACAAGTCTAAAGAGCTAAGGAGGGGTCCAGGCTACTTATATAGGCACACATGGCCAGCAAGGGCGAACAGGTACGCGAATGGACAAGTTAAGGCAGTTTGGTGGGTCATTCCCGTCAGATCTGATTTGGGTCCGGTCTGACCGGGCCTGTGACCGGGCTGTCCGGTCATGGGTCCGGTTGACCGGGCGCAAACCGGGAATCTGCGAAGTTTCCTGTCTTCGTCCGGTACGAGGGAGCTGCGCCCGGTTGGGCGCCCGGTTGACCGGGCCTCGGGACCGGACGGCCCGGTTGTGGGTCCGGTCTGACCGGGTCCTGGACCGGCCAGGCTGGGCCTCTTCCTCCCGCCTCTTCTTCCTCTTCCTTCTTCTCTTCTTTCCTTCTTCTTCTCCTCGTAGCACCATGGGAGTTCCTTCTCTCTTAGTCCTTGTCGATGTCGGCACCTATAGACACAATGATGATAGGCATGAGGTAGCATACCATTCAAGTTGGTGTGGAGGTCGACCATAGAGAGGAAAGGGTTCACCTTGACATATATGGCGGGGGTTTGTGTTGTTGGTCCACTTGGTGGACTCCTTGGCCATGGTGTAGCGTCGACAATAGGCGGGGCTGCACTTGACGGTCTTGAGGTGGAGGTGTCCGAAGGCCACCCCGCATCAGATAGTGGGTTCATGCCTCCATTAAATCTGGGACAGTGACAGAAAGTTCTAAGGTTGTGGATGTGCTGTTGCCACTAGGGATAAAATATTGATGCTATGTCCGAGGATGTAGTTATTGATTACATTACGCACTATACTTAATGCAATTGTCTGTTGTTTGCAACTTAATACTGGAAGAGGTTCGGATGATAACCTCGAAGGTGGACTTTTTAGGCATAGATGCATGTTGGATAGCGGTCTATGTACTTTGTCGTAATGCCCAATTAAATCTCACAATACTCATCATATCATGTATGTGCATGGTCATGCCCTCTCTATTTGTCAATTGCCCAACTGTAATTTGTTCACCCAACATGCTATTTATCTTATGGGAGAGACACCTGTCGAGGGTACTCCTCGCCAATGCCCTCCGGTGGGGGCTTAGGGTTGACGGAATCCTGTAGGCTGACACGAGACATCGGTTCACAGACAAGCGGGGAGAGCGATTTACCCAGGTTCGGGGCCCTCGATGAGGTAAAACCCTTACGTCCTGCCTGTCTCGTTCTTTAATTATGATGACAATGGATTACAATGGGGTGCCGAATACTTCGGCTGAGATCTAGTCGAGATTGCTATTGCTAGGGTTACCTAGCTTTAAGTTTTCTCTCGGCTAAGATTGCTAAGATTGTTCGTGTCCCTCAGGCAGCCCCTCTCCTGGCCGTTATATAGGAGGCCAGGTCTCAAGGGTCCTAACCGAGTACGACTAGGTTTACAGTAGTTTAGATCCAATCTTTCCTTGTTTGTTCGCTTCCTTGTCTTGCCCGTCAAGGAATCTTCTAGTGCGCCGACCTAGTGGCCCATCTCGCCTTCGGGTATCTTCATGGGCCTCCAATTTGTCAATACCAGATAGGGCAATACTGGTTACCCGAAGGGTAATGCCCACGTCAGTAGCCCCCGAGTGTCTAGCCGAAGATAATTCGGGTAGAGACTAATGCATGTTTTTTCCTAACATTCTTCTCCTTCATTGCTCTTGTTCATCTTGATTATGCTTCATCTTCTTTTTATCGGGTGCGCGTCGGCTGCTCCCGATGGGAGTAGCCCCCGAGTCTAGGTACGGACGCTTGCAATCCGTGCGTAGACTCAAGTTGTACTACTCGAATACTTTCCTCTGCTAAGTTTTTCACAAGTCTTCATAGGTCATCCGATACATTTTCTTTTCGCAAAAAATAATGAGTAACGTGCCCAACTTTTGTTGGCTAACTGCCGGTGGAAAAACAACGTTACTCTACACAGAATCAAGTCCCCGGGCATGATCCTGGAGTGCAAAAAACTTTCAACGGGTGTGCACCACGTCCTCCCGATGGGAGTAATTAACGAAGTGTGCAAAAAACTTTCAAACTTTTATTCCTTCGATCGCTTATTCCGTCGAATCTTCTTTATCGGGTGCGCGTCAGCGCTCCCGATGGGAGTAGCCCCCGAGTCCAGGTTCGGATGCTCGCAATCCGTGCGTGGACTCAAATCCTTCATCCGATGACTTTTTATGTTTCCTTCGAATGCTTCCAAATTATGACGTCATTGCTGTCTTGCAATTGCTGCAGGCTGATTTGACGGGTCCATCATGACGAGCTAGCCCTAGCCCTGCTCAATCAGTGTTTTAGGGCTTGACCACCATACGCGTAACGACCGAGGTGGCTCCTCGATTTTCGCACAATCGTGGGCGTAGTGGGCCGTCAGTTCTTTCCCTTCCTCAAGCGCCACGTGCTTACTTTAACTTCTCCTTAAAATCTCCAAAGGGCAAAAAATTCTCAATCTTCTCCACTGGTTCCCGCGACATCTCCTCATTCTCCCTCTCCTTCCTTCTTTCGCCATTGTTGCGCCGCCGCCACGCTTCAATCTTCCTCGAGATCTCGCGATGGTGAAGAAGAAGAATACCTCCGCCGCTGCTAGCTCCACCGGCGGAGGTGCCGCTGCCAAGTCCTCTCCGAAGGGGAGCGCTCCGAGCGCCCTCCCCAGCTCCGGCGCCGCCGGCTCGTCGGGCTCGATGGTCAAACCTCGGGGACCGGGTAGCTTCAACCGTCACCAAGCGTGACGAAAAGAGGTCCCGAAGCTTAGGATTGATATCCTCCGACGCGGGAGATGTGATCCTTCCGAGTGCGATCTCTCGGCCCGATCCTCCTGCTGGATTTTCCGTGATGTTCTTATCTTTTCTTCATCGAGGCCTTTCGCTCCCCACTCATGGATTCCTCCTCCATCTCTTGCGGACGTATGAAATCCAATTATGGCAACTTACCCCCAACTCAATCCTCCATGTTGCTGTGTTCATCACCCTTTGCGAGGCATTTTTGGGTATTGAACCTCATTTCGGGCTGTGGAAGAAGATCTTCTATGTGAAAAGATACGACGAGTAGTAATGGGTACTTTGTCACCGGAGGAGTAGGTTTTGTTGCTCGCTCGTAAGTTAATTACTTTAATTTCCCAATGAGAGAGTCCGTGCAAGGATGGAGGTTGAAATGGTTTTACGTTAAAGATTCCTCGTCACCCGAATGTCGACTTCCTCGCTATGCCGACGTCACTGAAGCCAAGCCCAAGGACTCTTGGAAGAACATCCTCTCAGCCGACGAAAGGGCCTCGACCGAAGAATTGTTTGCCAAATTCCTTCGAATCAAAGAGGCCGACGGCCAAACTATGATTGGTACGGAGGTGGCAGCAGTTTTCTCGAAGCGCCGAATCCAGCCGGTCATGGCCGTGAGTTCACCCGATGTGGTTATACTCGGGTCCAAAGGATGAGACCGAGGATTAATGCTGCCGATCTATCAGAAAAAGAGTTGCTTGATGAAGTTCGTCGTCTTACTTCCTTCAACCAGGAAGATTCGATTCCGCTGATCTCTTCTTATACTCCCCTTGACGCTGATCATCCACCATCAGGGGTATTTTCCTTTCTTCACATATCTATTATAGCTCCTTGATTAGCCGACATGATTACCTTTGTTCTTACTTGTCATTTTTCTTTGCCAGATCCCTATGGCTTCTGAAAATACACGTGATTCACCGGATGATACTTCTGAGGGGAGAGGCTCCTCAACCCCCGTAGATTTTCACACCACCGATCAAACGAGGTTTAGAGGATGAATATAATGGTCCGATGAATCTTGAAGTTGCCCACGCTGATCTTCCCTCCTCGGCTGATAACACTTGTATCGCGGATAGATCGGTGCGTAACGTCGACACCGATCGCGATACTTTTGTTGATGCAGTCTGCGGATGTGGCCGAAGCTTTTCTGCGAAGAGATCAACCGGCGGCTTTGCCGATGAAGATGATCTCTTCGACATGTAAGTAGTTCCTTTTTGAAAGTTATACTCGTGCCTTTTTTTACCTTTCATACTCCGTTATGATCACGATCGACTGTTTACTTTTGGCAAGTGATGAGGGCTTTATCGAGCCTCCTCCTAAAAAGGCCAAGTCCGATGTCGTTTCGCCGGCCGTGGTGGCTTCCGAAGCTTCAGCTCCTAAGGCTGCCCCCATGGCTCAAGCATCGATCGCGTCTTCCCTTTCCAAAGGGAAGGATATTTCTCCAACTCGCCGCTATCGCGTCTCCTTTTTCTCGTAAGTCCTCTTCCGATCTTAATACAGATTTCTTGGAACGTGCCTTGTTTAATTGTTTTTCTTTCTCTCTTAAGGACCTGCGTGGCGTTATCTCTTCTCTGGAGGTTTTCGCCTCCCGATTCACCTCTCTAGAGGCTGACAAAGTTCGGCTGCAAGAGGAAGTCGAATCTTCCTCCTCAAAACTGGATGGCGCAGTCAAGATAGCTGCCGCGGCTCGCCAAGAGATTGATTCTCTGAAGGAAGAGCTGGCCAGACCGAAAGGGAAGCTGAAGGAAGAGGAAGCATCCAGGCTGGTGGCTGAGGCTCGAGCAGCCGAAAAGGATGAAGTCCTTCGTCAATCTTCTTTGGCCTTGCTTGGTAATCTCTAACATACTTTTGTCGAGTGACGTTCTTATGGATTTAAACTTTTTGTCAGTGACTGAATTTTTCCCTTCCTTTCTATTGCAGAGGCGAGCAAACATTCCTGTCGATGCCCTGGAAAGAGTTCCAAATAACTCCCCAGCGAACGCTGTGTCAACGATTCTCGCTTCTCACCAGCTTACACAAGAGCTTCTTGTGAAGCGGAAGGGTGCTTTGGCGCGGATGCACTCGATGATCTTCCCCAAGATTAAGCAAGAGAAGACCCTGGGACAGCTAATCGATACCTTCGCGATTGACACCAAAGAGGTCATCGAGGTATTCAAGCGTACATCGCGCACTTTTGGTGTTGTCCTTGCCTTCCAGCTTATGATGGGTTACGGCTTTAAGGGTGACATCGAGGAAATGACTAAGGGGCTTCCAAAAGGGCAAGACGGGCAGCCTCGTTGATTTGAGCACCTTTAAGGCGTACGCTCTTACTTGTGCTCGTCAGCTCCTTGAACTGGTTTCATCAAGGAAATCGTCGACTGGTCCTAGTTTATCGACTCAAACTCAGCTTCCTTGATTCTTGTAACAAACTTGTGCCTTGAGCTGATGCAAAACATTGCTCTGCCGCAAAAACTCATGCTTTGTAATAAACTCCGTGCTAGCATTGTCGTTAGCGCTCTTTTGCTATGATATCACTTTCTTGCACTTTTCCCGATGGGAGTTATTTTGGACGTTCGGCTGTACCATATCCATCACTTCTTTATAACCAGTACTTTCTGCAGGTCTTCCCAGTACCCTCGTTTGCAGACGACTCGCCGGGTGCGCTTCCTGAAAGCGATCGGATCCAGCGCATGAAAGACCGGATGACACAGATGGAAAAGGATTTACGCAGCACTTATGCCTTAGCTGCCATCATCAATAAAAAGAGCGAGATTGCAGCCGTCGTGGAGCGGTACATGATGTCTACGGGAGCTTCTATTCTTGTAGACAGTGTTGGGCCTCCAAGAGCAGAGGTTTGTAGAACAGAAGCAAGTTTCCCTTAAGTGGATACCCAAGGTTTATCGAACTCAGGGAGGAAGAGGTCAAAGATATCCCTCTCATGCAACCCTGCAACCACAAAGCAAGAAGTCTCTTGTGTCCCCAACACACCTAATAGGTGCACTAGTTCGGCGAAGAGATAGTGAAATACAGGTGGTATGAATAAGTAGTAGCAACGGCACCGGAAAAGTGCTCGCCCGAGACGGTAAACAAGCGAGTAGTAACGCATCGGTAGTAACGCAAGAAAAACAAGAAACAAGCAGCGATAGCGATATTTAGGAACAAGGCCTAGGGATTACACTTTCACTAGTGGACACTCTCAACATTGATCACATAACGGAATAGATAAATGCATACTCTACACTTTTGTTGGATGATGAACACATTGCGTAGGATTACACGAACCCTCAATGCCGGAGTTAACAAGCTCCACAATAATGCTCATATTTTAGTAACCTTTAGTGTAAGATAGATCAAAAGACTAAACCAAGTACTAGCATAGCATGCACACTGTCACCTTCATGCATATGTAGGAGGAATAGATCACATCAATATTATCATAGCAATAGTTAACTTCGCAATCTACAAGAGATCATGATCATAGCATAAACCAAGTACTAACACGGTGCACACACTCGTCACCTTTGCACACATGCGAGGAGGAATAAAACTACTTTAATAACACATCACTAGAGTAGCACATAGATAAATTGTGATACAAACACATTGCAATCATAAAGAGATATAAATAAGCACCTCACTATGCCATTCAACAGTGAATAAGTATTCTCGTGAAATATGGCCTAAGAGACCCACACGGTGCACACACTGTCACCTTTACACACGTGGGACAAGGAGTCTCCTGGAGATCACATAAGTAAAACTCACTTGACTAGCATAGTGACATCTAGATTACAAGCATCATCATATGAATCTCAATCATGTAAGGCAGCTCATGAGATTATTGTATTGAAGCACATAGGAGAGAGATGAACCACATAGCTACCGGTACAGCCCCGAGCCTCGATGGAGAACTACTCCCTCCTCATGGGAGCAGCGAGCGGTGATGAAGGTGGCGGTGGAGATGGCAGCGGTGTCGATGGAGAAGCCTTCCGGGGCACTTCCCCGCTCCGGCAGGGTGCCGGAACGAGAGACTCCTGTCCCCCGGATCTTGGCTTCGCGATGGCGGCGGCTCCGGAAGGTTTCTCGTGGTTTTCGTCGAACGCCCCGAGGTTTTTAGGTCGGGGGCTTTATATAGGCGGAGAGGCGGCGCGAGAGGGCTTACGGGGGTCCACACCCTAGGGGGCGCCCCTTGGCCGCGCCGGGTGTGGTGTGGTGGCCCCGCCCCCTTCTCGGCGGTTCTCGTGTGTTCCGGATGCTTCCGGTAAAATAGGAACTCTGGGCGTTGATTTCGTCCGATTCCGAGAATATTTCGTTACTAGGATTTCGAAACCAAAAACAGCAGAAAACGAGAACCGGCACTTCGGCATCTTGTTAATAGGTTAGTTCCGGAAAATGCACGAATATGACATAAAGTGTGCATATAACATGTAGATAACATCAATAATGTGGCATGGAACACAAGAAATTATCGATACGTTGGAGACGTATCGCATCCCCAAGCTTAGTTCTCGCTCGTCCCGAGCAGGTAAAACGATAACAAAGATAATTTACTGGAGTGACATGCCATCATAAACTTGATCATACTATTTGTAAAGCATATGTAGTGAATGCAGCGATCAAAACAATGTATATGACATGGGTAAACAACTGAATCATAAAGCAAAGACTTTTCATGAATAGCACTTCAAGACAAGCATCAATAAGTCTTGCATAAGAGTTAACTCATAAAGTAATAATTCAAAGTAAAGGTATTGAAGCAACACAAAGGAAGATGAAGTTTCAGCGGTTGCTTTCAACTTATAACATGTATATCTCATGGATAATTGTCAATGCAAAGCAATATAACAAATGCAATATGCAAATATGTAAGAATCAATGCACAGTTCACACAAGTGTTTGCTTCTTGAGATGGAGAGAAATAGGTGAACCGACTCAACAATGAAAGTAAAAGAATGGTCCTCCATAGAGGAAAAGCATCGATTGCTATATTTGTGCTAGAGCTTTGATTTTGAAAACGTGAAACAATTTTGTCAACGGTAGTAATAAAGCATATGCATCATGTAAATTATATCTTATAAGTTGCAAGCCTCATGCATAGTGTACCAATAGTGCCCGCACCTTGTCCTAATTAGCTTGGACTACCTGGGTTATCACCGCAATACATATGCTTTAACCAAGTTTCACAAAGAGGTACCTCTATGCCGCCTGTACAAAGGTCTAAGGAGAAAGCTCGCATTTGGATTTCTCGCTTTTGATTATTCTCAACTTAGACATCCATACCGGGACAACATAGACAACAGATAATGGACTCCTCTTTTAATGATTTAAGCATTTGACAACAATTAATTCTTTTCTCATTAGAGACTTGAGGATATTTGTCCAAAACTGAAACTTCCACCATGAATCATGGCTTTAGTTAGCGGCCCAATGTTCTTCTCTCACAATATGCATGCTCAAACCATTCAACTCAGTGTAGATCGCCCTTACTTCAGTACAAGACGAACATGCATAGCAACTCACATGAAATTCAACAATGAGTTGATGGCGTTTCCCAGTAAACATGGTTATCGCACAACAAGCAACTTAATAAGAGATAAAGTGCATAATTACATATTCAATACCACAATAGTTTTTAAGCTATTTGTCCCATGAGCTATATATTGCAAAGGTGAATGATGGAATTTTAAAGGTAGCACTCAAGCAATTTACTTTGGAATGGCGGGAAAATACCATGTAGTATAGGTAGGTATGGTGGACACAAATGGCATAGTGGTTGGCTCAAGTATTTTGGATGCATGAGAAGTATTCCCTCTCGATACAAGGTTTAGGCTAGCAAGGCTTATTTGAAACAAACACAAGGATGAACCGGTGCAGCAAAACTCACATAAAAGACATATTGAAAACATTATAAGACTCTACACCGTCTTCCTTGTTGTTCAAACTCAATACTAGAAATTATCTAGACCTTAGAGAAACCAAATATGCAAACCAAATTTTAGCATGCTCTATGTATTTCTTCACTAATAGGTGCAAAGTATATGATGCAAGAGCTTAAACATGAGCACAACAATTGCCAAGTATCACATTACCCAAGACATTATAGCAATTACTACATGTATCATTTTCCAATTCCAACCATATAACAATTTAACGAAAAGGAAACTTCGCCATGAATATTATGAGCTAAGAACACATGTGTTCATATGAACCAGCGGAGCGTGTCTCTCTCCCACACAAGCATGATGTAATCCAATTTATTCAAACAAAAACAAAAACAAAAGCACACGAGACGCTCCAAGTAAAGCACATAAGATGTGACCGAATAAAAATATAGTTTCAAGAGAAGGAACCCGATAATTTATCGATGAAGAAGGGGATGCCTTGGGCATCCCCAAGCTTAGACGCTTGAGTCTTCTTGATATATGCAGGGATGAACCACCGGGGCATCCCCAAGCTTAGACTTTTCACTCTTCTTGATCGTAGTATATCATCCTCCTCTCTTGACCCTTGAAAACTTCCTCCACACCAAACTCGAAACAACTCATTAGAGGGTTAGTGGACAATAAAAATTAACATGTTCAGAGGTGACACAATCATTCTTAACACTTCTGGACATTGCATAAAGCTACCTGGACATTAATGGATCAAAGAAATTCATCCAACATAGCAAAAGAGGCAATGCGAAATAAAAGGCAGAATCTGTCAAAACAGGAACAGTCCGTAAAGATGGATTTTATTAGGCCACCAGACTTGCTCAAACGAAAATGCTCAAATTGAATGAAAGTTGCGTACATATCTGAGGATCACTCAGGTAAATTGGCATAATTTTCTGAGTTACCTACAGAGAATTAGACCCAGATTCGTGACAGCAAAGAAATCTGTTTCTGCGCAGTAATCCAAATCTAGTACTTACTTTACTATCAAAGACTTTACTTGGCACAACAAAACACAAAACTAAGATAAGGATAGGTTGCTACAGTAGTAAACAACTTCCAAGACACAAATATAAAACAAAGTACTGTAGCAAAATAACACATGGGTTATCTCCCAAGAAGTTCTTTCTTTTTAGCCATTAAGATGGGCTCAGCAGTTTTAATGATGCACTCGCAAGAAATAGTATTTGAAGCAAAAGAGAGCATCAAGAGGCAAATTCAAAACACATTTAAGTCTAACATGCTTCCTATGCATAGGAATCTTGTAAATAAACAAGTTCATGAAGAGCAAAGTAACAAGCATAGGAAGATAAAACAAGTGTAGCTTCAAAAATTTCAGCACATAGAGAGGCATTTTAGTAACATGAAAATTTCTACAACCATATTTTCCTCTCTCATAATAACTTTCAGTAGCAACATGAGCAAACTCAACAATATAACTATCACATAAAGCATTCTTATCATGAGTCTCATGCATAAAATTATTACTCTCCACATAAGCATAATCAATTTTATTAGTTGTAGTGGGAGCAAATTCAACGAAGTAGCTATCATTATCATTCTCATCAAGTGTAGGAGGCATAGTATAATCACAACAAAATTTACTCTCCATAGTAGGTGGCACCAAAAGACCACTATCATTATCATCATCAGAAATAGGAGGCAAAGTATCATCAAAGAAAATTTTCTCCTCAATGCTTGGGGGACTAAAAAGATCATGAAAACCAGCTTCCCCAAGCTTAGAACTTTCTATATCATTATCAACAATGGTGTTCGAAACGTTCATACTAATATTACTACCGAGCATGCAAATAAGATTTCATAGGTTTTTTAATTTTCGCATCAAACAATCCATGTTTTAAATCAGGAAATAGAATAAGAAGCTCACTCTTGTACATTATGCCAAACTAGTGTAAACAAGAAACAAAAAGATGCAATTGCAGGATCTAAAGGAAATAGCTTCGAGCACACACACAACGGCGCTCGAAAAATACTTTACCCGGGACCGTAGTATGAGAGCCTTTTACCTTTCCTCCTCGGCAACGGCGCTGTAAAAGTGCTTGATGTCTACGGAGCTTCTATTCTTGTAGACGGTGTTGGGCCTCCAAGAGCAGAGGTTTGTAGAACAGCAGCAAGTTTCCCTTAAGTGGATACCCAAGGTTTATCGAACTCGTGGAGGAAGAGGTCAAAGATATCCCTCTCATGCAACCCCGCAACCACAAAGCAAGAAGTCTCTTGTGTCCCCAACACACCTAATAGGTGCACTAGTTCGGCGAAGAGATAGTGAAATACAGGTGGTATGAATAAGTAGTAGCAACGGCACCGTAAAAGTGCTCTGCCCAGGACAAGAAACAAGCAAGTAGTAACGCAGGAAGTAGTAACGCGAGAAACAAGAAACAAGCAGCGATAGCAGATATTTAGGAACAAGGCCTAGG
>NC_061514.1:27087515-27163734 GCF_022539505.1 Lolium rigidum | reverse complement strand
ATTGCTTCGTTCGATTAATAATTACTCAACACTTTGGATATGTCCCACCTTTGTAGCCACACATTTCAAGTGGTGTTTCGATGCTAATCAAAATGCCTCTGAAATATATTGATTCTCAGTCTAATGGTCATGAACTTTATAGTATTTATGTATAGCTTATAATAACTAAATGACGAAAATATCATGCTCCATAGTTGGTGTCCATTACATGTTCATATACAATAAATATAACCTTGATGATGTATCTGTATTCTGATCATGGCTTAATCATCATTCAATCAACAAACTGGTTAGAGGCATGCTGGGATATTTTGTTGTTCTTATCACTTTGCCTCTGATATTTCTGATTGATAGTTTATGGCATAGCAATAGCAAACGACATCATAGCTGTATGTATAATGCCCTGTTTCAGCTATATCTGAACCTCTCAACAACATGAAGGCATAAAATGAGTTTTGAGGTGTTTGTTGTTGTCGCTCGTGACAGTGGGCACTCTATTTGTCATCAGGCTTTTCCCGAGGCGAAGCTACACCTGAGCGTTATCTCTACGACTAAGTGGATCAATCCCTCTTCTCTTTGATATTCACATGTACTTTAGTTTATTTATCGGTTAATATCTCCCCAGCCTTTTTGCTTTCACAAACCACCCTTCTTTCAGATCCTCTGGGTGCCTTCCTTCCTTCCTTCTACATGAAGGTATTATTTAAAACCAAACTCTACTTTGATGAATAGGCAAAACATGAGAAATTCATTAATGAGATTATTTCATCAGGCTGCAGGCTGGCCATTCTTTTGCTGAGTGTTGGATGGCGGATGAGCCACTAGTCACATTGATGAAAATCCTGCTAACAGATGAAAGATAAAACACCGCATATTCCTCATGGTATAAGCTATTGTCTTTATAAATAAGAATGTCTGCATGAATTATTCTTTGAGTGTTTATGATATTTGCTGAGATAATGACCTGCATAGTAGGTAGTGTAAGTGGTTTTCATATGTCTCCAAGTTTTGAAACTCAAGGTTTTGGATGCTGCGAAAGGAAGCATTTCCTCTGGGTACAGGCTTCTATTCTTTTTAAGTTGTGGAAGAGCAGGCTGTTGTGGTTGAGTGTGACAAACTTCCTAAACAGGTATGTTGCAGCATTAGGAACTCTTATTCTAATACTGCGCTGTTTGCTGAAACTTTGAGAAAATATCCTAGACAGAGGACCAGTCATGCCAGACAATTTAACAGCTCTAGGTAGTTCTCCATGGTTCAAAACTGCATGGTGCAGGAAGCTTGTCGCAGTCTACCAAAGAACTCAAAATGTTATAAATGTCAAATTATCATGAATAATCATGACTTACCTAACATTTCACTTTCAAATAAATGTTACAATATAAACTTCTGTCATGAACATGAAAGTAAACAGAAGAACAATTGTTCTTTTTGTACTATGGAAAAGCAGACGTCAATCTCTCTCCACACTGTTTAGGGATTGCTGGGATGGAATCTTATTCAAAACAAAACAAATAAAACACACGGGCTGGCTCATTAAAGCATAAGATGTATTGAATAAAATATAGTTTCATAGAGGTGACTGATCATTAATGAAGAAGGAAGATTGCCTTGTGGCAATCCTAAACAAACATGAGTCTTTATGAATATCAGGGGATGAACCTAGAACTATCAAAAAACTAAAACACTATGTGTGATCATATCTCATCACTCTTCTCTTGACCTTATACAAAACTTCGCTTCTCTGAGCTTCTCGCAAACCATTCAAGGTTATATCGAAAAACTAAATCACTTTGGTCTGGCTGAAACCTTTGTTTAAGAACTCAATAACATTTCTGTGCAGCTCCCATAGTCTCAGGCCTCACTTAAAGTATAATAACCAAGTTTAGAGGCAGTAGAGAGATAAATTTAAGGATAATGCATTCATTGCAAGTGTAGGAAATTCAATTATTTATAAAAAGCTGCATGAAGGACAGTTCTCTGACATAGTTCTGATTTGAGTGCGTAATACTCCTTATTCTCATCAAACTGGGTTTTGAGAAGAAAAATTCTGCATCAACTCAAGTTGCATAGGTTAGTTTCAAGTCGGTTTGTGTGATTCGTTCATACCAGTTTGGTGCAATTTCAAATTCCGACATCATAAATGAATATCACATTCAAACTAGATAATGTTCAATCAAACATATTTGTAATCATGAACTATAATCCACTACAACTTTGTTAAGTAAAACAGGCAAGGAAAACAGGCTTTAAGTAATAATCACACAGATACATTATCTTCACAATATTCAAATTCAAGACAAATGAATATTACAACATGTCTCTAAGATTGGACAAGTGGAGAAAAATGAAAGAAGGAAAAGTACAGGTGTCATTCTGTCTCTTTTTCTGAAGCTAGTCTTCATTTATTGTAGTGGCGATGATATCATGCTATTCAAAACATCAGGGTTATTCACACTACGCGAGCACAAACAAATAAAAGCTAGTCTGTTATTCAAGTCAGCACATGTATGCATAGCAGTCAGCAAACAATAGATGATGGATAATAAATTTATAGGCGGTCAGCACCATGGGCTGAAATGTTCCAAGTGCCTACTTTACACTGTTGAACATCATGGGCTATGTGCTTTTAATGACACACTGGCCAGAGTGCAAAATAAATTTGAAACAGTTTATGAGCGGAGAACAGCGGTGAGGTGAGTATAGCACTATCAAACTCGACGTTTCAATGGAAGCCATAATCTGGTGAAGTTCATAGAAGCGGCAGGCGCTAGAATGAAGGAAGGACAACCATTACCAAGGAAGAAGATAATCAAGGACTGATTTAATCGAAGCTGTCGTTTATTAAACAAATGCCGGATGGGTAAAGCACCAAGCTTATAGCGGAGGAAGCGATGTATTTCGACAAACATCTGGGCGATCATCACTCACACCTATTTCGTACAGGTGATATACAGAGCTATAAACAATGTATCACTCGCCATATTTATGTACATCACGAGAGCGAGAGAAAGGTAAAGCTCTGGATGTAATAATCATTTGGTTTACTAGGCAATTCGTGCCGATAAGTATAACAGGCTAGAGGAAACCAAACAGGAACACCTGGTTGATAAGCTGATGTCAAAACGGAAAATCAAACATAGTTTACTTCCCTTCATAACAAACTCCAGTTAAAGCACTATTAGCCTAATTCAAATAATCAGGATGGACGGACGGCATGCTCATCGTTTGTCGGCATCAGGCTGCAGAGACTAACTGGTGACTGACGTGGGTATCTGTCATCTCAAGCCTCGGCAGAGCTGCCCTGGTGACATATAGATCTCCACTGAGGACACCCTCGAAACCTAGACAAATGACCTCAACAAGCCAAATGCAAATATCTCTCACAGTTCAGGTTCAAAGAAAGCTGGGTTCCCATTATTGTGGGCGTCACATCTAATCAACAACCGTTAACGATGATCATCGTATGCGATTCTTAATCGAAATTGTCATCAGTCGATTAACAATTTGGTGGTGGTATCACCATAAACCTTTATCAAACATTTTAATAGTCGAGAAGGATCACCTGAGTATCATTGACTCTTGAGCAAGCACTGGCGATGCATTTTACATACCGTAATTAGATATTTACATTACCACGGTGATGTAAGCCGACCCCGACTGCGTGATCATGATCACTGGAGCGCCATGCGTACTGGGCGTCATGCATCACTAAAGCGCAACCTGGCTTTGTGGACGGTGTTGGTAACTGGAATGACTCACGGAAGTACTACGGATAAGCCAATGGCTAACTAAACCGTTGTATCGAAACACCTCAGTGGATGAATGTTGGATCGAATAAATCAATCGATATAGCGGTATCATCACGAATATGATGACTTCAAACGATAATCTTCCCGTCTTTATACCATTGAATTAACGCAAGAATGACATGCCATCTCTGGACTGCAATTACTAGAATGCACGTAGTGAAATATTGGTCTATTGAATTTCGAATGCGTGGATATCGGCGAACATTCGCTGGGAACTGGAAACCCGGTTAAGATCAGGCCAAAGTGCAAGGATTAAACAACGCGGAACTGCGTGAACTTATGCTGATATGCTGACAAGACAACGGAAGAACAGCGCCATAATGATGATAGCGACAGGCGGGGATCTGGCGATGTAAACGCGCAAGCGACCGCGATAATAACGCGGCGAACCTCTACGGACAGCGGGCCAGCTCTAGTCAGACTGATGAAGAAGAGGTGAGAAGAAGAAGAAGAGAAGGAGAAGGAAAAACTTTCTCACCGAGGAGAGGTAACGGCCGTCATCAGTGATAGGCAGGCGCCAGCAATGAGCCCTGGCGGCCTGAGGCCTGTTGGCTCCAGCCTGGCGAACCTGTAGCACCTGTTGTTCTGCACCTCAGCTGTGAGCACTGGATGAGCCACTGACCTCTTCAGCGGCCGGCAATGTCATGCAACCACAGCACTCGGGCTGACGTTAAGCGGCTGACGGCGGCATGCGCGGCGGTCGGCGGACCATGCAGTTGCAGCAGTGAGCGACCAGAATCGCGGCACCTGCGACCGTAGCGGCGGCAGCCTGGGCGGCGGGGATATCCGGCGGCAACGGGCGCTCTGGTATAGAGGCGAAGAGAGATTAGGGTTCGATCCACGAGGAAAAGCAATCGTCAAATAGAAGCGGTTCGTTTGACTCTAGGGTTTGGCTCCCACCCAGCCTTCAGGTACCTGGCAGTGAGGCCAAAAGTATTCATTATTTCTCCAATTCATATATCTTTGTTTTTAATTCATCATAATGCTTGAAGCTTTCAAAAATAATTAAAAATATGAAATGGATAACCATAATTACTTCTATTTGAATAAAATATAAACTAGATTTTTAATGAGACAGTGGGAAAACAAATCTCTTTGTTAGTTTAAATATGAACTTCCCAAATCTTACGCTATTCATAAAAGCAGAAAGCAGTCGTTCAATACGTTTAAAGACTACTAACATGATGTGTTTGAAGGTGTGACGCACCTTTCAAACCCAGTATCTCGAGATGTTAATTGTTGTATCGCTAAATTTCTGTGACAATGGAAGAAGAGACAAACCTAGCATGATCTGTTATTATTACCCAGCATTACCATGACAATGGTCTCTTTGAAAAGCGGAAGGAACAAAGGTCGGTCTACCATCAAGCTGCAAAACACTGGGTGTTCTACAGAACCAGTTCATCTTTATTCTATCTCATTCAGGTATTTCTATCAAATTGCTATAGTATTCATGGTTATCTTATTGCCTTCAAATCAAAACCACTATACCATAACTGTAGAATACAGACATGTAGTGAACAATGGAATATGAATTGTCGGTGATATAGTGGAAGTTCCCTTACCATTCTCATCTGGGTTAATATCAAATATTATTGAAGTGATTCTTCAATCTAAAGTAATACCATATTAACCATAGATCGGAGTGGGACAGGTGGTCAAAAGTGTTTTACCATCTATATTAAATCAATGAATCAGCTTTGTGGAATAACGTTACATGAAAACAAAAATTTCTAAAGCAGACAGTCCATCAAGATTCCTGACTGAACTGACCTTTGTTTGAGAAGTATGAAATTCACCATAGAAGAGATTTCAAGCCACGAAAATGAGCTCTTATTCTGTTAGGCGTTCACTAAACTTATCAATGATAAGTCTTGATCGATGGTTCAGCATGCGAGCAGAGCGCTTTTCCTCTTTACCGATCTGGTTAGGTTGTTGAGCAACGGCGATCACCTAGTTCGGCGGCGTGAAATAATAATATGATCGGTAGTGATGTTTGTCGATTGTCGGTCAATCGAAGTCGGGCTTCCATTCAAACCTCAGAACAATATGGAGGAAGGAGCTTATAGCTACCAGAAGGTTTGGGAAATGGTGAAGCCATCAGAGGCTGGCCATTGTCGATCTTAGGGTGGCGACCCTCATAACCTATCATTGTATGGAATGGATCAGTTGGAATGGTCTTCCCTGAATAGTCTGGACAAAACTATCAATATGGTGGTGGAAATATCTATTTAACTGAGATCCAGCCCAAGGTTGGATTTCCCTCACTGGGAAAGTGTTGACTATGGTAGGTCATAGGACTCACCATCTAAGTGGCTTAAGCACAACCTGAGGTAAAGTCATTATGGACTCCACTTCCTTTATTGTTGTTCTCTGGGACTTTAGACACCACCAGAACACTTCCCATGGCTAACCATGACATTTTGTTCTGCAAATGACATCAATATATGAATCATTTCTCGGAGCCGTTCTGAACTCTGCGTGATAGCATCAGATCTATACGTTCATGATATTCTAAACTGTTCATATTGAAACTGCTGTTTCTAAGCATCCCAGCCTTTATTGTATTACTTCTGATTTGAGGGCTATGCGGACCTTAATTTGAAGTACTATGATAATAAACGATAGGATAATGCAAGAGGGCTCCATAATATTCACACTTGTTCCATAGATGACACGGTAATGGAATGAACCATTCCGCCATTCACTAATTCGCTGTCTCGCGATATTTTGCCAATCTTGGATGAGTCTTCACAGTTCTCGCTCTATGCCTTGTTCAAACGTCTCGACAGTACTCTTTGCTCGTGCTGGGTGTGTTCGATCTTATGAACTCATTCATAGCGCAGACCATTCGAGCGGGCATTTCACTGAGAAGGCAGGTACTATCTATAGTCATGGGATGAACCGTCCATTATTCGGTCATATACCTCAACTCCTTTGAATCTTAATCCACCTTTATAATACCATTGCGGTGAGTGGTTTGGTGTAAATCAAAGTACCTTTCCGGTATAAAGTGATTTAGTCTCTGGTCTGGAACTTGGTATTTATTAAACTTGCTGGCAAAATAAGCAGTAACAGTCTGCATATAACCCATTCAGGTGTGTCTCCTTCATATCATTCTTCTGTGTTGCTAACGGTATTAATAGCATCCAATGTTCGGGTGTGAAACTAATCATCGACCTAATCAACAACTAGTTTGAGGCATCTTCAAGGGACTTCTTATTTTTGTCCCGTATGTATAATATTGTTTGATTATTACAGACTAACGACTATATAAACATTGTCTAACTCGAGATATAAATAATAGTATGCTATTCATATAAGATTTCTTCGATCTCGCATACTGTTTGATCAATGATGAGTTATATTGTCATTTTTACTTTTTGGCGTTGGTGTTGGTCGTGCCTTTAACCTATGGGAAAGGCTTTGGTCGCTGGATCTGCCATTGGGATCGGTGTGTATTTATAGGTATCTTCTTTATAATCTTATGGGTAATTAATAGATGAATGATAGCGATGATATGCTTAGGTCTTGTGTGTTGCAAACTTCTTGTGCATTGTGATGTACCTATTTATCGATGTGATGATTGTAGATCGATGCACTAGGAACCTGCGAGCTCTGATAGACATATCTGTCCATACTGTTGCGGTGACTCAACCACCTATGTACTGCGATTCTGTTGGAAGACTTATTATACGATACGCGCTTCGGCTTGCCTGACTATGACCACCATTAAATATAAACGCGTACCGATTCTGCGCTGCGGAGGTCAGCCGGATGGAGATGTTAGCATCGTTGTTTAGTTGCAATGTAATCTTTTATCACAGCAACAGCTCCTCGCAGTTCTTTTCCCAAGTATGAGACAATATTCTTGGCCCTCAATCGATGTGTTTAAATCTTCGGATACGATATCTATAGTCGACTCTAACGACATGTATATCGGGTCTAATTACGCTGGCATGGCATACGATAGATCACACTTGAGGCACATAGGATGTTATTCATCCTTTCTCTTATATTATATAGCGGTTCTCAGGTTTTACTCAGCGCTGCTGTTAACATAAGTCGAACCGCTCTTACTGATCAATATTCAAACTGTACAACAGAACTCTTGTGGATATGTACTCATGATGGCTATTGAAATCTCAGTCTGTGTCTATGAAATCTTGGTGCCCTATTATCATGATCTTACTTCAAGGTCTTTGTTCAAACTGTATTCAAGTAATGTAACATGCATGTAAGTTCTTATCATTTAGATGTATTCAATCTGCATATAATGCCTAGGAAGATACTAATTTCCCTCCTTTCTTGTAATCTGGGCCTCTAGACCTTCATATGACAGTCTTTGATATCACCTTGTAAGCGTCAGTTCTTCTTGATGGCATTGGTCCATGGGCCAGAGCTGATTTACACACTCTTTTGTTTCTAGGCATTTTTAAGGATCAAATAAAAATATACAAGTTAATATGTGTAACTTCTCTCAGTAATGTCTTGAGATGCTGTTTTGACATCCATGCGCAAATCTCATAATCAAAAATCTGTGTGCCTAACAAATCCTTACGGATTTTAGCTTACGCTAATTGTGAAAATCTGTATTAGTCAACTCATGAATTTGTCGAGCCGCTGCGAGCAGTAACTATAGACGATGTGCCATAATACATTTTCTCTTGAATCCCATTTGTCTGACGGCCTTACGTATGATAAATCTACCAAAATCTGTGCTTTATTATCCTCTATGGATCATTTGGATTTCATGAAACTACCATTGTTGAATAAATAAATAAATAGCTTCTTCCATCTATCATGATTCATGTCTGTTGTTATCACAATCATGTTTTTAGACAAAGTCAAACAATGAGTGATATATTCCATGTCGATGCGAAGGTTGTTGTAGTTTCGTTAAGTTTCATAGTCATTGTATTATAACTATCTACCTCAGGTGTGGGCGGTGCGAGGTGCAATAAAGTCTTCCAGCTATGAGTCAGCAGATATAGTTCATCAGTCTCGTAGGTTCCTTTTCTTCGGTCATTCTTTATTGAGAAATTCTTTCTCAAGAAAGGTTAAGTTCTTAGCAATATAAATGTTTTGTAGCCTGATTCCAGTATAGTGAAAAATATACCTATAGTTTCCTTATAGATGCGATAGCGTGTATTTCACCTCGTTAAGTTGAGCATATAAGAAAGGAAAGGCGATGTACGACCTTAGAGATTTCAGAAAGAAACCAAGGTTTATGAACATGAGAGAGGAATAAACAAATTGAAGGTTCTGATAGGCGGCGCGGGATGTAGTGCGGCGCCTTCACGGAGATTCCGGCGCTGGCATTGGGACACCGCAGCAACTAAGCTGCTGGCAAAGCATTGAGGTTGTTCAGTCTCAAACTACGTAACAAAGGATTAGCCTAGTATTGTGTGGAAGATGATTGTTCTTGGAAAGCTGTTAAACAAGTACTAGTGGGTGTATTTGGTAAGAAGGTAGACCATAGATCCACAGTTCCCCAAGTGTCTCATGAGCAGTTTTGCTCCCTGTTGGGGCAAACTCAAATTAGGTTGGGCAGTGATAATAAGAGCATGACAATGCATACACATAACTCGCTTATTCAGTATATTAAATTTAGTGGGCATTACGACAAAGTACATAGACGCTAATCATAGCTATATCACTGGTCACGGGGTTATGTCAAGACCCTCAGTATTAGTTGCAAACAGACAATTTGTGATAAGTGTGGTGTAGTATCTTGATATTTCTTCATTCCTTCAGACATGTAGCATCAATGTTTACCTAATTGTGCAACATTTCCAACTGGCCAAGACTGCATCTTGTCCCAGGTGTCGTGGGCATGAACCTTCAGAACATAGTGCTCACTCTTGTAATTCTAAGCTCTATTACCAATGAACTGTCTACTAATACTTAGATGTGCAGATCATAAACAGCACATAAAACAGCACATGATGTAATCAGCCTATGATGACCCCCTCCTATTCTCATTGGATCATATTTTTTAACATCATAAGTACATATAGATGATCTCCCAGTCTGTGATAGGCCCTTTCTAAATCAAACAATGAAAATGGCACAATAGAAGACAACCTGCTGCGCTATGGACCCATAGTCGAGGTAAACTCTCCTCATCAGGAGGCGACTCGCCGGTGTAGAGTCAGGAGATGATCCCCTCTCTCAGGCGGTCGACGATATCGAGGATCGGTCGGATCAATGGCAATGAGCGTCATTAATGTTTATGTCGTGACTCTCGGTCAGGGGTTGCGTCTGGAGAGGCTATTTCTGTAGCTGGAAGAACAAAGTAAAGAAGCGACAAAGGGCTATTTCATTAATGCATGCTGACGCAATAATTGAACAACAGCCTAGTTAAGGCACAATATTATATTCTCGTCTCGCTTGGACAAGAACTATAATTGGCAAAATAGGTATGTTTATTTGTTGATTAAGAATATTTCTTTACTAAGTTTACAAATAATAATGAAAAACGCAATAAGCTGGCGCCAAGCATCTGTTCAGCGATTTGGTTCAAATACCAAGATATGACATGGCGATTAGTATAGCACCATAGACAATATCAATATTGTCTGGCATGGAACACGGTGTCGATCGTTGAGCATCATCAGCATCTGGCTCCTAGTTGCGCTGGGTGAAATGATAAGCGATAACGGATAATTTAGGGTGACGTGTAATCTTAAACTCCTAGGTCTGTATACTACATTGCAAGCATATGCTTGAAGATACCTGAGTCAGAGCAGTAATGCATGACGTAATAAACAGTGAATCATAAAGCAAAGACTTTTCATGAATAGTACTTCAAGACAAGCATCAATAAGTCTTGCATAAGAGTTAACTCATAAAGCAATAAATCAAAGTAAAGTTATTGAAGCAACACAAAGGAAGATTAAGTTTCAGCGGTTGCTTTCAACTTGTAACATGTATATCTCATGGATAATTGTCAACATAGAGTAATATAACAAGTACAATATGCAAGTATGTAGGAATCAATGCATGAGTTCACACAAGTGTTTGCTTCTTGAGGTGGAGAGAGATAGGTGAACTAACTCAACATAAAAGTAAAGAGAATGGTCCTTCAAAGAGGAAAGCATCGATTGCTATATTTGTGCTAGAGCTTTTATTTTGAAAACATGAAACAATTTTGTCAACGGTAGTAATAAAGCATATGAGTTATGAAAGTTATATCTTACAAGTTGCAAGTCTCATGCATAGTATACTAATAGTGCCCGCACCTTGTCCTAATTAACTTGGACTACCGGATTATTCATATGCACATGTTTTGACCAAGTGTCACAATGGGGTACCTCCATGGCGCCGTACAAGGTCTCAAGGAGAAAGCTCGCATTTTGGATTTCTCGCTTTTGATTATTCTCAACTTAGACATCCATACCGGGACAACATGGACAACAGTATAATGGACTCCTCTTTTATGCATAAGCATGTGGCAACAATTATTATTCTCATATGAGATTGAGGATATGTGTCCAAACTGAAACTTCCACCATGAATCATGGCTTTAGTTAGCGGCCCAAAGTTCTTCTCTAACAATATGCATGCTCCAACCATGAAGGTGGTAGATCTCTCTTGCTTCGACAAGACGGACATGCATAGCAACTCACATGATATCCAACAAGGAATAGTTGATGGCGTCTCCGTAAACATGGTTACCGCTCAACAAGCAACTTAATAAGAGATAAAGTGCATAAGTACATATTCAATACTACAATAGTTTTTAAGCTATTTGTCCCATGAGCTATATATTGCAAAGGTGAATGATGGAATTTTAAAGGTAGCACTCAAGCAATTTACTTTGGAATGGCGGATAAATACCATGTAGTAGGTAGGTATGGTGGACACAAATGGCATAGTGGTTGGCTCAAGTATTTTGGATGCATGAGAAGTATTCCCTCTCGATACAAGGTTTAGGCTAGCAAGGTTATTTGAAACAAACACAAGGATGAACGGTACAGCAAAACTCACATAAAAGACATATGGTAAACATTATAAGACTCCATACCGTCTTCCTTGTTGTTCAAAACTCAATACTAGATGTTATCTAGACTCTAGAGAAACTAAATATGCAAACCAAATTAGCAAGCTCTAAGTATTTCTTCATTAACGAGTGCAAAGTATATGATGCAAGAGCTTAAACATGAGCACAACAATTGCCAAGTATCAAATTATCCAAGACATTTTAGAGTTACTACATGTAGCATTTTCCAATTCCAACCATATAACAATTTAACGAAGGAGAAACTTCGCCATGAATACTATGAGTAGAACCTAAGGACATATTTGTCCATATGCAACAGACGGAGCGTGTCTCTCTCCCATAAATTGAATGCTAGGATCCATTTTATTCAAACAAAACAAAAACAAAAACAAACCGACGCTCCAAGCAAAGTACATAAGATGTGGCCGAATAAAAATATAGTTTCGGGGAGGAACCCGATAATGTTGTCGATGAAGAAGGGGATGCCTTGGGCATCCCCAAGCTTAGACAGCTTGAGTCTTCTTAATATATGCAGGGGTGAACCACCGGGCATCCCCAAGCTTAGAGCTTTCACTCTCCTTAATCATATTGCATCATACTCCTCTCTTGATCCTTGAAAACTTCCTCCACACCAAACTCGAAACAACTCATTAGAGGGTTAGTGCATAATAAAAATTCACATGTTCAGAGGTGACACAATCATTCTTAACACTTCGGACATTGCATAAAGCTACTGGACATTAATGGATCAAAGAAATTCATCCAACATAGCAAAAGAGGCAATGCGAAATAAAAGACAGAATCTGTCAAAACAGAACAATCCGTAAAGATGGATTTTATTAGGCCACCAGACTTGCTCAAACGAAAATGCTCAAATTGAATGAAAGTTGCGTACATATCTGAGGATCATGCTCGTAAATTGGCATAATTTTCTGAGCTACCTACAGAGAGATAGACCCAGATTCGTGACGACAAAGAATTCTGAAACTGCGCAAGTAATCCAAATCTAGTACTTACTTTTCTATCAAAGACTTTACTTGGCACAACAAAACTTAAAACTAAGATAAGGAGAGGTTGCTACAGTAGTAAACAACTTCCAAGACACAAAATAAAAACAAAAGTACTGTAGGTAAAAACATGGGTTGTCTCCCATAAGCGCTTTTCTTTAACGCCTTTCGGCTAGGCGCGAAAGTGTAACTCAAGTAACATCAAGAGATGAAGCATCAACATCATAATTTGTTCTAATAATAGAATCATAAGGTACCTTCATTCTCTTTCTAGGGAAGTGTTCCATACCTTTCTTGAGAGGAAATTGATATTTAATATTACCTTCCTTCATATCAATAGTAGCACCAACGGTTCGAAGAAAAGGTCTTCCCAATATAATGGGGCAAGATGCATTGCATTCAATATCCAAGACAACAAAATCAACGGGGACAAGGTTATTGTTAACCATAATATGAACATTATCAACTTTCCCCAAAGGTTTCTTTTTAGCATTATCAGCGAGATTAACATCCAAATAACAATTCTTCAATGGTGGCAAGTCAAGCATATCATAGACTTTTTTAGGCATAACAGAAATACTTGCACCAAGATCACATAAGGCATTACAATCAAAATCTTTGATTCTCATTTTAATGATGGGCTCCCAACCATCCTCTAGCTTTCTAGGAACAGAAGTTTCAAGTTTTAGTTTCTCTTCTCTAGCTTTTATGAGAGCATTTGTAATATGTTTTGTGAAAGCCAAATTTATAGCGCTAGCATTGGGACTCTTAGCAAGTTTTTGCAAGAACTTTATAACTTCAGAGATGTGGCAATCATCAAAATCTAAGTCATTACAGTCTAAAGCAATGGGATTATCATCCCCAAGGTTGGAAAAAATTTCAGCAGTTTATCACAAGCGATTTCAAGCGGTTTTAGCGAGTTTCAGGTAATTTTGCGCGCTTTGCACTAGGAGTAGAAGCTTTGCCAACACCAATTATTTTATCATGGATAGTAGGAGGTGCAGCAACATATGAATCATTAGCATTGCTAGTGGTGGTAATAGTCCAAACTTTAGCTACATTTTCCTTTTTAGCTAGTTTTTCATTTTCTTCTCTATCCCACCTAGCTCGTGAGTTCAGCCATTAATCTTATATTCTCATTAATTCTAACTTGGATGGCATTTGCTGTAGTAACAATTTTATTTTCAATATCCCTATTAGGCATAACTTTCGATTTCAAAAGATCAACATCAGAGGCAAGACTATCAACTCTAGAAACAAGAATATCAATTTTATTGAGCTTTTCCTCAACAGATTTGTTAAAGGCAGTTTGTGTACTAATAAATTCTTTAAGCATGGCCTCAAGTCCAGGGGGTGTATTCCTATTATTGTCGTAAGAATTCCCATAAGAATTAGCATAACCGTTACCATTATTATAAGGATATGGCCTATAGTTATTACTAGAATTGTTCCGATAAGCATTATTGTTGAAATTATTATTTTTAATGAAGTTTACATCAACATGTTCTTCTTGGGCAACCAATGAAGCTAATGGAACATTATTAGGATCAACATTAGTCCTATCATTCGCAAGCATAGACATAATAGCATCAACCTTATCATTCAAGGAAGAGGATTCTTCAAGCTGAATTTACCTTCTTACCTTGTGGAGCTCTTTCCGTGTGCCATTCAGAGTAATTAACCATCATATTATCAAGAAGCTTTGTTGCTTCACCAAGAGTGATGGACATAAAGGTACCTCCAGCAGCTGAATCCAATAAATTCCGTGAAGAAAAATTTAGTCCTGCATAGAAGGTTTGGATGATCATCCAAGTAGTCAGTCCATGGGTTGGGCAATTTTTAACCGAGAGATTTCATTCTTTCCCAAGCTTGAGCAACATGTTCATTATCTAATTGTTTAAAATTCATTATGCTACTCCTCAAAGATATAATTTTAGCAGGGGGATAATATCTACCAATAAAAGCATCCTTGCATTTAGTCCATGAATCAATACTATCTTAGGCAGAGATAGCAACCAATCTTTAGCTCTTCCTCTTAATGAGAAAGGGAACAATTTTAATTTCATAATGTCACCATCTACATCTTTATACTTTTGCATTTCACATAGTTCAACAAAATTATTGAGATGGGCAGCAGACATCATCGGAACTAACACCAGAAAATTGCTCTCTCATGACAAGATTAAGTAAAGCGAGGTTTAATTTCAAAGAATTCTGCTTGTAGTAGCGAGGTGGAGCAATAGGTGTGCATAAGAAATCATTATTATTTGTGCTAGTGAAGTCACACAACTTAGTATTTTCAGGGTTGGCCATTTTAGCAATAGTAAATAAAGCAAACTAGATAAAGTAAATGCAAGTAAACTAATTTTTTGTGTTTTTGATATAGCAAACAAGACAGGTAAATAAAGTAAAACTAGCAACTAATTTTTTTGTGTTTTGATATAATGCAGCAAACAAAGTAGTAAATAAAATAAAGCAAGACAAAAACAAAGTAAAGAGATTGAGAAGTGGAGACTCCCTTGCAGCGTGTCTTGATCTCCCCGACAACGGCGCCGGAAAATATGCTTGATGGCGTGTATTTCACACGTTCGTTGGGCAACCCCAAGAGGAAGGTATGATGCGCACAGCAGCAAGTTTTCCCTCGAGAAAGAAACCAAGGTTTATCGAACCGGGAGGAGCCAAGAAGCACGTTGAAGGTTGATGGCGGCGGGATGTAGTGCGGCGCAACACCGGAGATTCGGCGCCAACGTGGAACCTGCACAACACAACCAAAGTACTTTGCCCCAACGAAACGGTGAGGTTGTCAATCTCACCAGGCTTGCTGTAACAAAGGATTAACCGTATTGTGTGGAAGATGATTGTTTGCAGAGAAAATAGTAAAACAAGTATTGCAGCAGATTTGTATTTCAGTATTAAAGAATGGACCGGGGTCCACAGTTCACTAGAGGTGTCTCTCCCATAAGATAAAAGCATGTTGGGTGAACAAATTACGGTCGGGCAATTGACAAATAGAGAGGGCATAACAATGCACATACATGACATGATAAGTATAGTGAGATTTAATTGGGCATTACGACAAAGTACATAGACCGCCATCCAACCGCATCTATGCCTAAAAAGTCCACCTTCGAGGTTATCATCCGAACCCCCTCCGGTATTAAGTTGCTAAACAACGGACAATTGCATTAAGTATGGTGCGTAATGTAATCAACAACTACATCCTCGGACATAGCGCCAATGTTTTATCCCTAGTGGCAACGAGCACAACACAACCTTAGAACTTTCCGTCACTGTCCCAGGTGTCAATGCAGGCATGAACCCACTATCGAGCATAAGTACTCCCTCTTGGAGTTAAAAGTAAAAACTTGGCCAGAGCCTCTACTAGAAACGGAGAGCATGCAAGATCATAAACAACACATGTATAATAACTTGATAATTAACATGACATAGTATTCTCTATCCATCGGATCCCGACAAACACAACATATAGAATTACGGATAGATGATCTTGATCATGTTAGGCAGCTCACAAGATCCAACAATGAAGCACAATGAGGAGAAGACAACCATCTAGCTACTGCTATGGACCCATAGTCCAGGGGTAGACTACTCACTCATCACTCCGGAGGCGACCATGGCGGTGTAGAGTCCTCCGGGAGATGATTCCCCTCTCCGGCAGGGGGCCGGAGGCGATCTCCTGGATCCCCCGAGATGGGATCGGCGGCGACGGCGTCTCGATGGGTTTTCCGTATCGTGGCTCTCGGTGCGGGGGTTTTGTCACGGAGGCTTTAAGTAGGCGGAAGGGCAAGTCAAGAGGCGGCACGGGGGCCCACACCATAGGCCGGCGCGGCCGGGGGTGGGGCCGCGCCGCCCTAGGGTTTGGCCACCCCGTGGCCCCTCTTCGTCTCGTCTTCGGACTTCCGGAAGCTTCGTGGAAAAATAGGCCCCTGGGCTTTGATTTCGTCCAATTCCGAGAATATTTCGTTACTAGGATTTACGAAACCAAAAACAGCAGAAAACGACAAGCGGCACTTCGGCATCTTGTTAATAGGTTAGTTCCAAAAAATGCACGAATATGACATAAAGTGTGCATAAAACATGTAGGTATCATCAATAATATGGCATAGAACATAAGAAATTATCGATACGTCGGAGACGTATCACTTCCCTCGAAGACTGTTGCGATCCCCTATACTTGTGGGTCATCAGTTTGCTATGAGAAAATCCAAAAACATTTTACTTTCGTTCTTGACTCTAATATCGAAAACACCAAAAATATTTGTTGTTCTTCTTTGGTTTTGTAAATTTTATTATGGAGTTCAGCGGTCTCCGGTGGTTGGAGCTTGGTTTTCATTTCATATTATTCAAGCTACACAAGTGAAAGGCAATAATGATGATCTACGATAATTTGACTGTGGTGAGAGGCTGGTATGAACTCTATTTGTTTTCATTTTTGTACATATACTCATCCATGTGAGCATGCTTAGTTGGTTCATGTGAGGTATATGTCATTTAATGAAAGTCTAGTAGTTCATGATCTCTCATGTTTAACTCCAATTTATTAATATGAGTAGCACGTCATAAATATTTGCTTGCATTGTTTTATTCATAGATAGGTATGACATTGTGGTATCCTCCCCTGAATAACTCGTTTGAATTGACTTGGCACACGCTCACGCATGCATATGACTGAAAAACAAAAGTCAATTAAGCCTCGATGATTTACTTTGCTTCAGAGTTCTTGTATCACTTTTATGCCTCCGTTAATTTTATTCTGTCGCAAGCATGATTATGACAGTTATTGCTCTCTTTATTGTCGCTTCCCAGTCTATTGCTAGCCTTCACTTGTACTGAGCGGGAATGCTGCTCGTGCTTCCAAACCCCTGAAAACCAAGTTATTCCAAAGTGTCCACCATAAATACCTATGCATGGCATTTCAAACCATTCCAAGTAAATTTTCATGTGCTACCTTTAAAACCTTCAAAGTACTTCTCAATTTGTGCTAATGTTTTATAGCTCATGAGGAAGTATGTGGTGTTTTATCTTTCAACCTTGTCATTTACTCCGGACAGAATTTCACCAATGGACTAGTGCACATCCGCTTATCCAATAATTTTGCAAAAAAGAGCTGGCAACGGGGTGCCCAGCCCCAATTAATTAACTTTTATTAATAATTCTCTTCACATGTTTTGCCCTGATTTATCAGTAAGCAATTTAATTTTGCAAGTAGACACTCCTCCATGGTATGTGAATGTTGGAAGGCACCCGAGGATTCGGTTAGCCATGGCTTGTGTAAGCAAAGGTTGGGGGGAGTGTCATTCATAATGAAACTAAAATACATGTGTAAACAAAAGAGAAGAGGGATGATCTACCTTGCTGGTAGAGATAACGTCCTTCATGGGAGCCGCTCTTGAAAGTCTGGTTGACAAGGTAGTTAGAGTGCCCACTACCATTCATTGACAACAACAAACACCTCTCAAAACAATTTTACTTCTGTCTTTAGAAAAAAAATGAAAAGCCCTAGCACATGTTAATCCCTGCTTCCCTCTGCGAAGGGTCAATCTTTTACTTTTATGTTGAGTCACCATCCTTTCTTTGAGCACCTTCTTGAGAGCATAATTGTCATTCTTAGTGTAATATGTTTGTCCCAGAATATGGTTAATTGTGGTATGACTTTGATGCTTTTATCTTTGATAATCTTTACTTCTAGTCTTTCAATGAACTTCAGAGGTGCCTGGACATTTATTTTTTGCTGTACAAATACGGGCAAGCGAGATACCACTTTATCATATCTTTTTATGAGCATTGCAATCCTGCTTATAGAAGTGTTTCATGATGCTTATTATTAGTTTGTTGGTATCTTTTTCATGATTGACATAACTATTAGATGACTTTATTTGCATTTATCTTATGATGAATTGCCTAAGTATTTGTCCATATAATGAGAATATTTACATCATATGATCAAATGTGTTCATGAAAGTTCTTTTATCGCACTCAGTTGTTAATCGAATTGCTTGAGGACGAGGCAATAAGCTAAGCTTGGGGAGTTGATACGTCCAAAACGTATCCACTTTCCCGAACACTTTTGCTATTGTTTTGCCTCTAATTTGTGTATTTTGGATACAACTAACACGGACTAACGTTGTTTTCAGCAGAATTGCCCTGGTGTCTTATTTTTGTGCAGAAAATCAACTTTCAGGAAAATCCCCGGAAATAATTGCGAAGGGCCTAGTTTTACAGATGACACACGGAGCCAGAAGACGAGATGGAGGGGGCCACGAGGTGCGCACGCCATATGGCGGCGCGGTGGGCCCCTAGGCCGCGCCGCCCTATGGTGACGCCACCTCGGCCAGCCCCCGACGCTCCCCTCTAGACTACTTAAAGTCCTTAACCTAAAAACGCGAGGGGTTCGACCACTTTTCCAGAAGACATCCAGAACTCCACCGCCATCGCGAAACCCAGTTTCGGGACCAGAAACTCCGTTCTGGCACCCTGCCGGGACGGGGAATTGGAGGAGATCATCACCATCATCGCCACCGACGCCTCTCCATCGACCATCCATGCTTCCCCCATCCATGTGTGAGTAATTCCCCCGCTATAGGCTGAAGGGGATGGTAGGGATTGGATGAGATTGTTCATGTAATAGCCATAAGATTGTTAGGGCATAGTGCCTAGTATCCGTTGTTGGTACTTTTATGATATTGTTGCAACTTGTTATGCTTAATGCTTGTCACTAGGGCCCGAGTGCCATGATTTCAGATCTGAACATGTTATTGATTCATGATGATATTCATTGTTTTATGATCTTACCTGCAAGTTGTATACACATATTGCTATCCGGAACCCGAGGCCCCAAAGTGACAGAAATTGGGACAACCGGAGGGGAAGGATGTGATATGAGGATCACCTGTGTTCATGGAGTGTTAATGCTTTGCTCCGGTACTCTATTAAAAGGAGTACCTTAATTACCAGTAGTTTCCCTAGAGGCCCGGCTGCCACCGGCTGGTAGGACAAAAGATGTTGTGCAAGTTTCTCATTGCGAGCACGTACGACTATATACTGGAACACATGCCTATGGTTGTTTAGTACTTGGATACTGTTTTATTATTATCTGCAAATGCCTAGTCTTGATTATTACATGAGTTATCTTATCCATGCAGCGCCCGTTCATCCATCCCTATGCCTACAGTATTTTAATCATGTTGTTTACTATAATCATACTGCTGTCGTTATTACACTGTTGCTTCTATTTCACTACTGCTACTGCTATAAAACTGTTGCTACTGATAAACTCTTGCGAGCAAGTCTGTTTCCAGGTGCAGCTGAATTGACAACTCCGCTGTTAAGGCTTACAAATATTCTTGGCTCCCCTTGTGTCGAATCAATAAATTGGGTTTTACTTCCCTCGAAGACTGTTGCGATCCCCTATACTTGTGGGTCATCAGTCATTCACTTTCATCTTAATGATGGGCTCCCAACCATCTTCTAACTTTCTAGGAACAAAATCTTCATGTTTTAATTTCTCTTCTCTAATTTGTATGAGAGTATTTGTAATATGTTTTGTAAAAGCCATATTTATAGCACTAGCATTAGGACTTCTAGCAAGATTTTGTAAGAACATAATTACTTCAGAGATATTGCAACCATAAAAATCAAAGTCATTATTATCAGAGGTAAGAGGAGTATTGTCTCCCATACTTCTAAAAATTTCAGCGCTCTTATCAGAAATAGTTTCAGTGGTTCTAGGAAATTTTGTAGAAGGAGTGGGGACTTTTCCTACACCAATTATTTTAACATTAATAGTAGGAGGTTTGCTAGCATTTGATACTTCAGAACTACTAGTGGTGGTAATGATATAAACTTTAGTCATACTATTATTTCTAGCAATTCCATCATCTCTTTCCCACATAGAATGCAATTCAGCCAACATCCTAACATTGTCATCAATTCTAACTTGAATGGCATTAGTAGTAGCAAAGGGATCATTGTCTATAGTTACAAGTTTAGCAGCCATTTTATTAATCAAAAAATATTGTGCTTCAGACAAGGATGAAATACAGGTTTCAGCATTTGAAATTTTGGCTTGCAAACCAGGAATTTCCCTATTTAAATTCTCAAGTTGATGACTAATATTTTTCAACATAGCAGATTGTTCCTCCATGGCTTGAATAATTTATTCTGCTCATATTGCATTTGCATAAAGTTCTTTGTGGTTTTTTCAACTTCTAAAATCTTTTCCTCGCTAGGCATTCCAAATCTACCATAATATCCATTGCCACTACTAGAAGGATATGTCATATAATTGTTACTACCAAAATTGTTCCTATAAGCATTGTTGTTGAAATTATTGCTTCAATGAAGTTCACATCAACATGCTCATATTGAGAAACCAAAGAGGCTAAAGGAATATTATTTATATCAACATGAGTTTTACCAATAACAATCATAGACATAATGGTATCAATCTTATCACTCAAGGAAGGGGTTTCTTCAACAGAACTTACGTTCTTACCTTGTGGAGCCCCCTCAGTGTGCCATTCAGAATAATTTATCATCATATCATCAAGTAGTTTTGTTGCAACCGCCAAAGTAATGGACATAAAGGTACCTCCAGCAGTTGAATCCAGAAGGTTTCTTGAAGAAAAATTCAGTCCTGCATAAAAAGTTTGGATGATCATCCAAGCTTGAGCAACATGTCATTATCAAATTGTTTAAATTTCATTATGTCACTTCTCAAGGATATAATCTTAGCAGGAGGATAATATTTTTCAATGAAAGCATCTTTGCATTTAACCCAAGAATCAATACTATTTCTAGGCAAAGATAGCAACCAATCTTTAGCTCTCCCTCTCAAAGAGAAAGGAAACAATTTCAATTTAATAATATCTCCATCTACATCCTTATACTTTTGCATCTCACAAAGTGCAACAAAATTATTAAGGTGAGAAGCAGCATCATCAGTACTAACACCATAAAATTGCTCTCTTATAACAAGATTTAACAAAGGAGGTTTAATTTCATAGAAAGTTGCTTCGGGAGCAGGTGGAGCAATAGGTGTAGAAATGAAATCATTGTTGTTTATGCTAGTAAAGTCACACAACTTAGTGTTCTCAGGATTACTCATTTTAGCAAGATTAAAACAGAACAACAAAAATAACAATTATAAAAGGGACTAATTTTTTGTGTGTTTTTGATAAAAAGAAGCAAACAAGACAAAGTAAAATAAACTAAGGAAAACAATAACAAAGTAAAGAGATTGGAAATGAGAGACTCCCCTTGCAGAAATCCTCTTTCTCCCCGGCAACGCCAGAAAATAGCTTGATGTAGTGCAGTTGGGAAACCCCAAGAGGAAGGTATGATGAGCACAGAAGCAAGTTTTCCCTCAGTAAGAAATCAAGGTTTAATCGACCAGTGGGAGAAAGAAATCACTTCTGAAGGTTGTTGCTGGCTGACTTTGGCAGGGCGCACAACCGGTTTCAGCAACAACGTGGAACCTGCACACAATACAACCAAACTATTTTGCCCCAACTTAAAGTGAGGTTGTCAATCTTACCGGTTTTGCTAAAAACAAAGCATTAGACGTATAGTGTGGAAAGAGATGTTTGTTTGCAGTGAAAAGAGAACAGTGCTTGCAGTAAGGAAACATAACAGGTGTTTGCAGTAGATGATTTATCAATGTAAAAGAAAGGACCGGGGTCCATAGTTCACTAGAGGCGTCTCTCCATAAAGATAAATAACATGGTGGGTGAACAAATTATAGCTGGGCAATTGACAAAATAAAGACCATACATGATAAGATGATTACTATGAGATTCATTTGGGCATTACAACAAAATTCATAGACCGTAATCCAACTGCATCTATGACTAATAATCCACCCTCAGAATATCATCCGAACAACTTTAGGTATTAAGTTGGAAGCAACAGATTATTGAATTAAGTAAAGTGTGTAAAGTAAACAATAGAAATATCCTTGGATAAAGCATTGTTGTTTTCTCCCTAGTAGCAATGGCACATCTACAACCTTAGAAGTTATTGTCACTCTTCCAGATTACTAGAGGCATGAACCCACTATCGAGCATAAATACTCCCTCTTGGAGTCACAAGCACATACTTGGCCAGAGCATCTACTAGCAACGGAGAGCATGCAAGATCACAAATAACATATATAACAGATCATAATCAACTCAACCATAGTATTCAATATTCATCGGATCCCAGTAAACACAACATGTAGCATTACATAAAGATGATCTTGATCATGATAGGCAGCTCACAAGATCTAAACATGAAGCATAATGAGGAGAAGACAACCATCTAGCTACTGCTATGGACCTGTAGTTCAGACATGAACTACTCACACATCACTTAGGAGGCGAGCATGGTGATGAAGAGGCCTCCGGTGATGATCTACCTCTCTGGTAGGGTGCCGGGAAGAGCTTCAGAACTCTCCTGAACTAGGGTTGACATTAGTGGCGGCGATGGAACTTTTCGCGGATGGAGGCTCGGATATCTGGCGTTTTCCCGAGGATGTGAATTTATAGGCGAAAGGGCGAGGTCGGTGGACGCTCGAGGGGCCCACACCACCCCTAGGCGCGACCAGGGGGGCCGCGCCTAGGCATGGTGCGGCCTCCTCCCGGCTGCTCTTCGTCTCTCCTTCGGACTCCATCTTCATGACAGAAAAATAGGACCTTCCTAAACATACAACACGACTTGGAGGCGGAATTTTAGGTTGGACAACATGCTCTAAAGCAGCTTCAGTTTGCACTTGGTCCACAACATCATCAGTTTCCACTTGGTCCAAAAGATCTTCAGTTTGCACATCCTCGAAAACAGATTCAGTTTGCACATCCTCGGAAACAGCTTCAGTTTGCACATCCTCCAAAACAGCATCAATTTGGACATCCTCCAAACCAGCATCAATTTGGACATCCTCCAAACCAGCATCAATTTGGACATCCTCCAATCCTCCAAACCAGCATCAATTTGCACATCCTCCAAAACATCATCAATTTGGACATCCTCCAAAACAGGACCCTGTTCTTCCAAAACTGCTCCAGGTTGCACAGAGCCAAACACAGTCAACACACTCCTCTTCTTTCTACACCCCCAATTCTTGCCTTTTTGGCTTGACAAAGTGGTTCAGTTATAAGAGGCTAAAACATAAATTTCTTCCTGAAAAACAATTCATGCAATATGGTTAGTGAGTACAAAAACAAAGATTTTGGATGAATTAGAACATACTTACCCCTTTGCCTTTGGCTCGGTGTATCTACACTTAGTTGATCCAGCTCGGTGTCCAAGTTCTTCACAAAGCTTGCATTTATTTTTTTTACCTTTTTGGGGCCTTTTTGGCTTGGCGTCTTTCTTTTCATCTTTCTTCTCCATCTTACTGCTCCCACCTTTTTCAAACCAAGCCTTGTATCTACTCTGTTTAGGCCTGCCAGCCTTCCTTCTCGTCAAAGGAACACACACGTAGAATTCTATGTCCACTTCAGGCCACTAAGACTGATCTGTAAGTGGTGGAATTGGTTGTGCACATGCAGCTCTGAATTTGGCAACTGAGTAATATTCATGCAAATATGGGTGCATATTTAACTTGGGTTTGGATGCCAAAAAAATGATGGCATGTTCACAAGGTTTTCCAGTGTGTTGCCACTCAAGGCAGCTGCATTCTTTATTTTCAGTGTCAACAACATGCCTTCAGGTACTCTTTGTGTCTCCAACTTCACCACCATGCAATTAGGATTTCACAACACACAAGTGTGCAAGCCCTCTGCTCCTGTTGACTACCTGCTGCACTATAGCAGGCAGTTTATCCTGCCCTTGCAGCTTATCACCAATCCTTGCTCTCAATTCCCATAACATCATGATCATGATCCTAATTTGGTCAACCATGTCATGGACAGGCAAGTCCTTCAAATCCTTTATCATGTTGTTAAAACTTTTTGCCAAATTGTTATTGATATGATCACACTTGATGGCAATGTTAAATCCTGACCTGTACCACAAAAGAGAATGGTAGGTCTCCATCCAAGGGCCAAACTCAGTGCTTGCTTCTTTTATCTTATTCAGATGATACTCCTGTGTACTAAGCTTGTATGCTCTTGCTGCTGGCCACAGGCGGCCAATGCATCTCCTCTGAATTTTTTGATCACATTTATCCACATATGACCAAAGCACTCCCTCTGCTCAGCATGGGGAAAAACATTCTTCACTGCATTTTCTAGCCCTTGACATGCGTCAGTGTGAACTGCCGAAGGGGACACTGGACCAATGCTTCTTTTCAACTGCATCATGAACCATGACCATGAAGTCTCTGTCTCAGACTGAAACAAGCCAATAGCTACAGGGTACATCCAATTGTGTCCATTTAGAGCATTTCAAGCTGCAAGTTGACCATTCCACTTGCCATTCAAAAATGATGAATCTATACTCAAATATGCACGGCAGCCTGCTTTGAAGCCATCAATGCAAGGCTTTAAAGCCATGAAGAATTTGGAGAAGTACACTTTCCCATCTGGTGTCACCTCAGTATCTATCTCAACAACATTGCCAGGACACCTTTTATCCACTTCTGCTTTGAAGCTATAAAGCATTCTAAATGTATTTGCCCAATCAACGAATAATCGTTTCATCACTCTTTGCTTTGCCTTCCAAACTGTAGTATATTTTAGCTGGATTGGGTAATCCTTTTCCAGGTCTACTTTTAGTTTCTTTGCAGTGGTGTTTGGTGTCTTGGCTAAAATAGGAGTGATTTTTTCTGCCACCCAAAGTTGGGATGTCATTTTTGAAACCATTTGTGAACTTGTAATGCACGTATGTGCTTTTGGAATTTGATTCATCCTTATTGTCCTTCCATCAGGTTGACGTCTAGCTCATATATACCACTTGCATGGCATGTCACCACCATCATAACATTTGCACTTGGCATAGAATTTCTTTTTATCTGTCCACAAAGTCTTGGTTTCAAACTCATGTTTGACTGCATAAGTCCTGAAACACATCATAAACTCATTCATGCTTGGAAACAATCTACCTACTTCAATAACTGGATTTTCTTTGTCATAAACACAAATAAGCTCATCATCATGTCCATCACCCACTTGAACTGCAGCATCATGCATCAACTCTGAATCTATATCTGCATCAAATGCAGCAGTCCTTGATTGTCTGTTACCATCATCTGCAGCTTCATCTTTCTCCTTTTCCTTGTCTTTCTCATCTACAGGAATACCAAACATAGTTGCCATTTGAGTGTCAGACATTGGAGCAATGACCAAATCTTTTCGGTCACTTATGTCAACTGTATTCCAATCAATAGTTACACGGACCTCCTCAACATGATCTGCCTCTTCTGCACCTGCCTCCCCTGATAACACTGCCAATTCAGTAACTATAGGCATTATCTGCATTTGTGTAGCCCAATCTTCCTCAACAATCTGACAAGCCAACTTCGATGGCACATATCCAACCCTAGATGCAGGGTTCAAATCAACAAGTTGTGCCAAAAACAGAACACTATTGCTTGTCCAGCCATCTCGTCGATCGATTTCTTCTACCATTTCTTCCTCTGTTTCAACCCTAACATACTCCTGTTTCCAATCATCAAACGCTAACAAAGATACCTCTTGCTTTGGCCCCCAAACCACACTCTCCCCAATTTTGTCCACCACATTTCTCACCGCCTCCTCTTCCATTCTTTCCAGTTCTTGTGGATCAATGTTTTGTAAAGGTACATCCCATTCCACCATCGTGTCTCTCTCAATCTCATGCATGCTTCCATCAATGAACACTGCCTTAGAGGGAAATATTTTTATGCAAATTTTAAATGTACCCCTCCCCTGTTTTTGGCGGGCAATGTGTGCTACGATTCGAGGCAGTAAGCAAATATAATTGAAATTAAGCTTCAAGATGGGATGAATTACCGATTGCTTGTCCCCTCTCCCGCCTTCTCCATCTCGTTCCCCTCGCTCAGCAACACCGCCGGCCACAATCTAAACTCCAACCCAACCCAACCCAACCCTCAGATCTAATGGGTGAGAATGATGGAAGAGGAATTAGGGTTTCGAATGGCACTCACCACGTCCGCCGAAGAACGAAAGCGCCGCCGTCCTCGGAGCAAGCTCTGCCGCCGACGACAAGGAAGGTGAGCTCCGCCGCCACCGCCAGAAAATGTCCACATGCGCTCGGTCGGAAGGGTGCGGTTGGGTCAGTTGGTTTGACTAAGGGCCACCACTAACTTAACCAAACCCTTAACTAACCTAACGGTCTACTTAACGGCCGTTTTATGGCATGGGTGGCCCTGAGCTATTTCCTACCTAAACAACGTCGCATGCTAGCTATTTTCACGAACAATGTCGCCTCTCATCCAATTCAATGGAAAAACGTCGCATATGAGCTATTGGCCCGCAGCTAACAACGGAGAATCAAAAGAACGGGATGGTCTCGTCCAGCAGAGTTGGCACGAGAGATATCGAGCAAACAATTGGATAACAAGCGGAGAGCTCCGCCCCGATTCGTGCCATTCCAGCCTAAGTCTGGAGGCGATAGAGGCGGCCGTTCTAGCGCGCAAGGCCACCATTAACCGTTCACGGTTGGAATGGCATGAATCGGCACGAATTGGTCAACGGCCGATCGCGGTGTGGTGGCGTCCGCCGACGCGGGCCAGCGAGGCCGAGATGGGTCTGTGATGTCTACAGGTGCTTCTATTCTTGTAGACAGTGTTGGGCCTCCAAGAGCAGATGTTTGTAGAATAGCAGCAAGTTTCCCTTAAGTGGATCACCCAAGGTTTATCGAACTCAGGGAGGAAGAGGTCAAAGATATCCCTCTCAAGCAACCCTGCAATCACGATACAAGAAGTCTCTTGTGTCCCCAACACACCTAATACACTTGTCGGATGTATAGGTGCACTAGTTCGGCGAAGAGATAGTGAAATACAAGTGGTATGAATGAATATGAGCAGTAGTAACGGCGCCAGAAAAGTGCTTGCTGGCGTGCAGTTGATGGTAGTAATATTGCAAGAAGTAAAGATGCAGTAAAACAGTAAACAAGCGATGATTGCAGTATTTGGAAACAAGGCCTAGGGATCATATTTTCACTAGTGGACACTCTCAACATTGATCACATAAATAAATAAGTTCTCTTCCTTTATGCTACATATACTCTTGTTTGATAATGAACACCATTCGTTGTGTAGGGCTACAAGAGCACCTCAATGCCGGAGTTAACAAGCTCCACAACATTCGGCATTCATATTTAAGTAACCTTTAGAGCATAATAGATCTTTGCAATTTAAACCGAGTACTAACATAGCATACACACTGTCACCTTTACACTATGAAGGGGGAATAAATCACATCAATACTATCATAGTAATAATTAACTCCATAACCTACAAGAGATTATGATCATAACCTACCCAAGTACTACACGATGCACACACACTGTCACCATTACACCGTGAAGGAGGAATAGACTACTTTAATAACATCACAAGAGTAGCACATAGACTAATAGTGATACAAAGCTCATATGAATCTCAATCATGTAAGGCAGCTCATGAGATCATTGTATTGAAGTACATAGGAGAGAGATTAACCACATAGCTACCGGTACAGCCCTTAGCCTCGATGGAGAACTACTCCCTCCTCATGGGAGACAGCAGCGTTGATGAAGATGGCGGTGGTGTCGATGGAGATGGCGGTGATGTCGATGGAGAAGCCTTCCGGGGGCACTTCCCCGTCCCGGCGGCGTGCCGGAACAGAGACTCCTGTCCCCCGAATCTTGGCTTCGCGATGGCGGCGGCTCTGGAAGGTTTCTCGTACCGTGGCTTTTCCGTCTCGAGGTTTTAGGTCGAGGAGGCTTAAATAGGCGAAGAGGCGGAGTCGGAGGGCTGACGAGGCGATGACACAATAGGGGGGCGCGGCCCCCCCTCTGGCCGCGCCAGCCTGGCGTCTGGTGGCCCTGTGGCCCCCTCTCGCCGGCTCTCGGGTGTTCCGGAAGCTTCGTGGAAAAATAGGATGCTGGGCATTGATTTCGTCCGATTCCGAGAATATTTCCTTACTAGGAATTCTGAAACCAAAAACAGCAGAAAACAGCAACTGGCCCTTCGGCATCTCGTCAATAGGTTTGTTTCGGAAAACGCATCAAAACGATATAAAGTGTGAACAAAACATGTAGGTATTATCATAAAACTAGCATGGAACATAAGAAATTATAGATACGTTGGAGACGTATCAGTCTGCGCAGGGCGGTCAAGGCAGTGCGCTGCGTGGAAGGCCCGCCGGCTAGCCAAGATCCGTTGGGACCAGGAGAACGCGGGGCAACGGGGCAGGCCCTCCAGCGAACAGGCGAGGCGTCCACGCCTTTCCTCTTCAGTGCCGCCGCAACAGCGCATGTATCCATGCTCGATGCTCCGGCCCGTAGTCGCAGAAGCGACCAAGTTTTTTCTCGGCTCATGGCACCTCCTATCGATCTGCACGGTGGGCACCTCCACTCGATCCGCGCCGATGTATTTAGCTACAACGAGCTGAGTTAGCGCGGTGGGCCTCAATTTGGACGGCGTTGGTGGTGCGCGCTCGAGGACGGTGGTGCTCTACGACACGGATCTGGAGACCCTACGTGTTGGTTGATGAGGAAAGCACGAATGGCCACTCCAAAGAAACTGAACGTTTAGCAGCAGGACGGCGGCGTCTAGCGATTTGGGGGCGCCTCCGATGATGCAACGGGCGGCGGCATTCAAAGGCAAGGCGACGGCGTTTAGCGGCCAGGACAACGCGAGGCACCCCGCTGGTGGTCGGAAGCGGAGGTAGGAGACGAGGTATGGTCGTTCAGGGGTTAGGTGGGGGATTTTCCTATCCGGTTAACCACTAATTAAGCTGCTAGATGGCTTAGCTGTTAGAAGCGGATACAGTAATAGTCGGGACGGGTAATGAGGTTTGACCAAGTGGACATGTGTTATACGCTGAAGGGGTGCACAGCTACCCGGTGGGTAGCGAGGTTCATCCATACTAGATATATGTTTCTCCAAGTTACTACTATTACTTGTCTACATCTAATATATTGGCAAGACAATCTAGATCATATGAGTACCTAATTACAAAATGTTGATAAATTTTATTGTATGACTGTCTAACATCACGATCTAGTGATGCCCACATGTCTAGTGGACCCATTGTAGTCTTTCTTTGAATATACTAGTATTGTATCGGGGATAAAGAAAAGAAGTAGCGAGTAGTGAGTTTATGAGTTGGTTTCGTGTAAAGTCTTAGTAAAACAACAAGTTTTGCAGGAATGTTTTAGCGAGACACAAAGCATTCTCTCTTACACTCGCAATTCATTTATTTTAAAATTCATCCCGCCAAAGTGAAGCCAGTTGTCGAGGTATTCATCTAGTTTTTTGAAATGAGAAACAATTAAATTAGAATCAAATTTCTTAATACGAATCATGTCTTGTAAAATTTTAAAAATTATTCTATAGACTTAAAACAAATTTCCAAAAAAGGAACAATTAGTTTCTAAATTCGATACATTTTTTTTAAAAAAATGAACATTAAATACAAAACATTTCTTTTAAAAAATGGAGAGTTTGTTAGGACATAAAAAAAATTTGGGGAAAGAAACATTTGGTCATGAAGTAGAATGGAACGAGTAAAATTCATCAACCATATGGATTGCCGGCTTTTTTTTAGAATCACAACACTTTATTGATCAAAGCAAATCTTACAAATAGTATGTGCTGCAACATTAAACTCACAGAAAATATGAGTAAAAGAAACATCTGCAAAGGTGGCACTAACGATGTGACGGTAGCAGACATGGGCCCTCCGTCGGCCCAAGGCCCAGGACCAGTTCATGAACATCATTTCTCTATCTCTGAGAGAAAACAGAGAAAACCACGACCGCCACCTCCGATTAGATGTTGCATTAATAATTTCTCTGCAACTGATCTAGCTAGTGGCCAATCTCCAAATATCAACACGTACCCGAACGGCCTATACACCATTCTAGCTACTCACCACCGGAAAGCACACACCCGGTGCCAGTATCACCGCGTTACTGCCTATCTACAGAAAAGAGACCTTGGATGGCCACCCGGCGCATCGTTTGGCCTACACAAAACGGCAAAAAGCATCATCCTATCGATGGAATCCTTCGCCCACAAGGAAAGGGAGATTGTTTAGCCTCCAAGATAACCACTACTAGGCACTGATTAGACAGATTGCTTTGCTAGATGCCTCGTTTCTGCAGCGGTTCTCTTCTCGCTCGCTAATTAATCAACGGCCGCCAAGCAGAGCAGAGCAGGTTGGTGGTACAGTGGTACAGAGAATTCAGAGTTCAACATTCACCCAGGCGCGAATGTGCGGGGCAACAGGAAGAAACAAAGCGAGACGTCAACCTCAGCCCAGTAGTGATGTGCCACCTCTCCGATGCCCATCATCTGCTTCCCGGCCTAATCCCATCCTCTTCTTTCGACGCGCCAACTAACCTCAGAGGAAAGTGAGTGAGCGAGCGAGCTCTCCTAGCTCAGCTTAGGCTGGTTCTCAGCTACCTCTTGCTCTCTCGCGAACTCATCGATCTCCAGACTTGCGGATCAGGCGCCCGGTGTCGAGCTCCATCGATCGCCGCCATGGCGTCCATCGTCATCATCACGCTGGTGCTCATCCTCGACCTCCTCGCCTTCGTCCTCGCCATCGGCGCCGAGCGACGCCGGAGCATGGTAAGCTAACCCACATACATAACAGTTCAAGCATGGGTTGGAAAAGAAGCACCAGGAGCTGAGCGGTTCTATCTGTTGTTGCTGGCGAAAATTGATCGGAAGCGCAGGCGTACGTGAACGTGGACGACGTCGGGAGGGCCTACTGCGTCTACAGCACGGACGCCTCCACCTGGTACGGCGTCGGCGCGCTCTCGCTGCTTCTCGCCGGCCAGGCCCTCGCCATGGCCGCCAGCAGGTGCTTCTGCTGCGGCCGCGCGCTATCGCCCGGGCGGTGGCGCGCCTTCTCCGGCGTCTGCTTCGGTATCTGCTGGTAATTTAAACGAACCACTCAGCCAGTCCGGTTGCTGATTGCCTTACGCAGTTCGGCGTCTGCTTCGGTTGCTGATTGCTGGTAATTTAAACTTCTTGTTCTTTTGTTTATTTAGTTTTTTTGCGCAGTAGAGCCCTCGAGATATGCAGGTTTATTGGTCGTATATTATGTGCCCACTGCCCAGTTGATGGCTTGATGCGCCGTTTATTATTGGTCCTGGACGTACGGCCAGGCAGCTTCTACAAGATAAGCTTTTGCTATCTTCTTTGCAACGCGTTAGGGTGACACGGAGAAAGTGATGAATTATGATAGATTGACAGTGGTATTGACATGACAAAAATCTGACTTCACCTCTAACAAGAACTAGTTTGCAACGTGGCTAGAGCTTTTATGCTGGATTGATAATAGTATGTAGCATCTACCACATTTATCCCGCCCTCTATTTTCGTTTACTTGTCACTTTTGACAATTTTTTAAGGATAATTGACCATTTTATTTATTCACAAATAGTTGACACTACACACTTCACGATTCAGACTATACAATTTTCCTACTCATTTTCATCCTCTGTGCGGCAACATGGACACAATAATTTTAAGTTCTTTTTGGATGGATGCCGGAGAAATTGATGCCATTGCATCGATGAAGGCTTTATTGTGGAGAGAGCTGATGGGGAAAAGGTCCTTATTGGAGCTGATGGTGGCTCAGATCAAATTCTAGTGGTCTGGCATACCGGCGTCATTGGCTACTTGGGAGAATGCTCTCCGTCTGCACACAAGCTACCCTTGCTTTTCCATCTAGGTGCCCGAGAACCCGAGAAGTGCTTGTTTCTCAAACAATGGCTAAAGGTGCGCAAAATAGTCAGCAAGCTCGCGTCAAGTGGATTTTTTTTTGGCGAAACACAGTACAATTAAAGACGCTCATACATATGCGTACACACTCACTCTATGAACGCACGCACGCACACCTCACTCCTATGAGCACCTTCAAGAGACTGCGTTGAAGAACTGATCTGGCGGATTTTGAGATTGACGAAGTCACCACAGGCACCTCGCTGTCGATAGGAACGTCGCCTCCCACTGAAGAATATTCTGCCTTTATGAGACACCAAAGTATCAAATCTAGGATTTGAACTCTGGTGGGCTGGAGGTGCCACTACTCTTATAACCATCCAACCACAGGTTAGTTCTCAGTGGATTGGGTTCCTAACTTCGCATGCTACCTGGGAAGATAAAGAAAAGGTATGCGCTCTCTTTCTTGAAGCACCGGTTTGGGGGAGGGGCTAATGCACATCCGTTGCATGCAACATTGGTGCTGTGTTATGGGCCGCTCCAAAAGGCTGTCTAATAGCAGGTACACCTTTTTTAAAAGTTTTTTATATATTCAAATAATCTTCTAATTTGATTTTTTTTTAAATGAACAATTTTCAGAAATGAACAATTTTCAAATTTGAATAATTATTAAATTTGAACAAAATTTGAATTTAAACAATTTAGATCTGAACAAAATTCGAAATCAGAAAAGCGAGGAAAAAAGGGAAAGCCCGTGAAATCCTCAGAAATACCATCAGAGAAACGCAAAAAAAATCTAAAAAAAAGGAAAAGAACGTCACCAAGACTCATCCATTACATCAGCCAGCCCAAAACGACGACATGCGGCTCGTGCATGCAACATTTTTGCACGCAACGGGGTGTGGCCGCGTGGGGAGGTGCTATACACCGACTTGGTCGGCATGGACCAGGTGCTACACACCTCTCTGGGCCGTACATGGGCTCAGCACATGACACTAGGTACCTTTTTTCCTTTTCTATTTTATTTTCTATTGTTATTTTCTGTTTTGGTTTTTATAATGTTTTTCTTAAATTTTAAACATTGCTCAAAATGTAAACATTTGTTAAGTCAAAATACTATTAAAATTTAAAGTTTTTATATTTGAATATTTTAAAAAAGCAAATTCAAATTAGAATTTTTTAAAACTAATTTCTTTGAAATGGGAATAAATTTTAAATTTCAACAATTTTAAATCAGCATAAACTTCAAATCGACAGCTAGTTAATCAACGGCGGCAAAGCAGAGCAGAGCATGTTGGTGGTATAGAGTGTATACGTCAGAGCACTACAGTCGCGAATGTGCGGGGAAAAGGTAAGAAACAAAGAGAGACGTCAACCTCATTCCAGTGGTGGTCATCATCTGCGGCTCGGCCCGCCTAATCACATCATCTTCTTTCGGCGCGCCAACCAACCTTAGAGTAAAGTGAGCGAGCGAGCTCTCGTAGCTTAGCTTTTGCTCTCTCGCGAATCGGATCCATCTCCAGACTTGCGGATCGATGGGCGCCATGGCGTCCATCGTTGTCATGGCGCTGGTGCTCATCCTCGACCTCCTCGCCTTCGTCCTCGCCATCGGGGCCGAGCGACGCCGGAGCACGGTGAGCACGTCAACACCGGCTCACACTTAGTTCAACCCGTTTCTGTTAAAAGCATGCGTGACCGGCCGTTTCTGATGGTGTTGGCGGCCGGGAATTGGTCGGGCGCGCGCAGGCGGTCGTGACCAACGACGGCGCCGGGAGGTTCTACTGCGTGTACACCACGGCCGCGGACTTCTCCACGTGGTACGGCGTCGCCGCGCTCTCGCTGCTCTTCGCCGGCCAGGCCATCGCCATGGCCGCCAGCAGGTGCTTCTGCTGCGGCCGCGCGCTCTCGCCCGGGCGGTGGCGCTCCTTCTCCGGCGTCTGCTTCATCATCTGCTGGTAATTTTTTTTATTACCACTGAGCCAGTCCGATCGCTGATTTGCTTAGGCAGCAACTGCGCGTTCTTTTGTTTATAGTATTCAGTTTATTAGCGCAGTAGGGCCCCCGCGAGGATATGTTATTGGTCGCATATTATGTGCCCACTGCCCAGTTGATGCTCTGTTCATTATTGATCCTGAACATACGGCCAGACAGCTTTTAATTAGTTGCAGTGCCGGATCCAAAATTGAAAAAAATAACGCAACAGGATGACACGGAGAAAGTGGTGCATTATGATAGATAGATTGACAGTGGTTTTGACATGACAAAAACGTGAGTAAAAACTACTACCTCCATCCCAAAGATTAAGGTACTATTTTTAGAAAATCAAGCTATGTCGATTTTTTTGATAGAAATTTTTTCGTCATTAACATGTAAAATACAAAATTAATAATTAAATATTTTCGTACTGTATCTAGTATATTTATTGATAGATTGTTCTAAAAGTTTGGTCAAACTTTATTTGGTTTGACTTTTCAAAAAAGTATAAGTCTTAAGCTTTGGGATGGAGATAGTACTTTGCAATGCAGTTAGAGCTTTTATGCTTTTCCAAACGGGCTACCCTTTCCATTACTAAGATATAACGGAAATACAAAATCATTTGAAGCAACAACATCAGCGCAGCAAAAGAAGATGGAAAAGAAGCCGCCCTTGCACCATCAGAAAATCCACTGATAGATACTCGAAATTGAGCATCCACTACAGGGCAAGAACATGATGATACTAAAGCAAACTCTAACAAGAAGTTTAGCACAACACACCCAAAAAACTAGACATTACAAGTTTCAGGCCTACAGAAGATGAACATCCAAGGAGATAGATAGCCAAATCATGGAGCTTGAATCGCCCAGGATGTTGGAGACACTTGGAGTTGATGCAGACATATCACTTCCACTGATATCCTAGGTTATGTGCATTGCCTTTTCCATCACCTGCTTCGCCCCCTTTTGATCTTCACCATCACCATCATCATAAAGACATGTCCAATAATTCAAGAAAGAGCAAATAATGTATATTATTGCAATAGTATTCTTGAGCACCAACCCATCGAAGGTTATCTTATTCCTGGTAATCCAAATGGACCAAAAAATGGCAGCCATTAATAAAGTAAAGAACTTCTTATCTCCTAGCATATAGGCGATTGGAAGGACATCTATTAGCCCCAAACACAAGCACCAACACACCCCAAGTGACTCTTGCAATAGCACAATAAAAGAAAAAATGGTTGGCATTTTCACAATCGTCACAATAAAAGGAAATAGGAGAACCATTCCAATTCCTTTTCTTAAGATTATCTCTAGTTAAAATAGCATCATAACAAATTTTCCACAGAAAGATCTTAATATTCAAAGGTAGCTTGGCTTTCCAAATCGAACTATTATTACTTACTAGTTGAATGCCCGTGCGTTGCCACGGCCCGTCAAAGCATATTTTTAGCTATGCATGACAATAGCATACTTTTCTCCATTTTCCTCTCTCCCTCTCTCTATGCAACTTGTCAGTATACTCTTTTTCACCAGCACCCTCGACTTCCAACATATCTTTGCTTCTCCTACATATCGATCACCACAAGCCCCTCAAGTTTCTTTCATCGCAACACAAGAAAGCCAACGAGGCTAGCTAGATTATTGGGGTTGACATTTAGGACGTGTACCTAACAAAAGCTATTTAGTGGCACGCATACATCTGCTCCAACTTTTGCGCCGCCAATTCGGGTATTCAAGCATGACCCTATAGATACTCCATGCAGATGTTACATATCATGCCATGAGTTGTTGGATATGTAGGAGTGAAGCAACACGGTAGCGACCAATCTTGGACTGAATTTGTTACATTTAGTTGGGGCTGGATAGGATTTGTTGCCACTATTTTGAGAATTTGTTTTTGTTCTGATACAGTTACATAGGCTCCTAATTGCGTGGATTTTTCAATCGTGCCTAAAAACTTTACTATATATTGTTGGTGTTGTACAAAATGAGAAATTCGGCAGCACTTCTTCCGCGGAGTGGCATTTGACATGTAATTAGTGAGAAGTGTGACACCATCAGCCGACGTACCATCACCGAGGTTTTTTGCTTCAATAGTAAATATTATCTTCAAGTGTGACGAAGAATCAAATTGAACCAAGAATAGTTCCATATCGCTATTGCAAGTTTCTGAATAATTGAATGCTCATCTTCAAGGCAATCTAAATGGATACAATTGGGTAGCGAATTTATGCATCCATCATAAGCTAAGACTATTTCATTGTTTCCAACATATAAATTCTTGTGATAGCTTTTGAAATAGATACTGCAACTTGTATAATTGTATTCAAGTGTGCCAACATACCTCCTTACATTTTTTAGCATCGAGGACAATAAATCGCTAAATCAACCTTAAAAGTACTATATATTTCCTTTTGTTGGGCCAAAAAAAATTTCTTCTTTATAAAAAAACATAAGAAATATCTTACTTATACAACAAGCCTGCATAGAGTCCCTTCACCCAATGATCTCTCAAGATAGAACGAACAGCATGGAACATTCCACTACAGCAGCCATATTTCTGAGTCTGTGGAGATTGAAAAATATTTCCTTTTCCAGTATTCAATTCCCAATATTTGTGATAGCCTGGGATTAATTGCATTCGTTTTTCATGACTTCATACGGCACATGATGAAAGATCCATGTGTACCTCCTGGAATAAGCAACAAGAATCTATGTGATATCACGGAAGCATCATGAAATTTTTTCTGTTAACATGTACTCCATCCAATCCATAAAAGTGTCGGGCGACTTAGTTCAAATTTGAGCTAATTTAAAATAAAACCCCGACACTTATTATGGAGCAGAGGCAGTAGTATTCTAGTTGAAAGGGAAAATGCATCGTAGTATGACATGTGTGGCAAAAGAGAAGACCACAAAACAGAATATATGCATGCGTACAAATAAAAACTTGGTGAATCCATTGCCGTGCCAGAGCCAGAGAGAATGCCAGAGAATTACTCACTTAGAACTCCATGTAGTCGTCGTGTAAACATATCCCCTTCAGGTAGACAGAAGCAAGTTGCAGCCCGCAGAAGTAAGAGTTGTTGCTGGCATCAAAGAGGTGGCAGGGGAAATTGTATAAGTCCTTTGGCCTCGTGAAAAGATAGGACCCCTCATGGTACATTATGAAGGACTTAATCCTGTGATCTGATAGGAAGAGAGTGTGCGTGAGGTGAGGTCTAACCGAATATGTACATGTAACTACTCGTCCAAGTTCAAGATAGTACTTTTCTGTAAAGAATCAAGTAGCCAATTTGCTTCGTGTTTGTACATAAAAACATTACGGTGATTCTCTGAGTATAATCCAAAGTATCTAAGTGAGAAGAAAACACAAACAATACAATTCAGTAGTTACAATAAAATCATTTACTGGCTACAAAATAGTGTAACAAACTCCCATGACCTTCATTGAGATCATCTAGGTTCATAACCAAAATCATTTTATGTACACTCGGACACCATGCCACTCTTTCCAAACACCTGCCGGACCTTCCAATGATGAATTATTATGATGATATAGATGTGTTTGAATCACTATGGACTATACTCTCTGCAAGGCTAGAGAACCAGCTGGATTACAGCTAAATTATTTCAAATGGCGAGCATGATTTAGAGATGTGCAAGTACTTTACAGTTTGTGATCACGGTCCTAATTGCATTTTTGCTATTTAACACTAAATCCTAAACCAATAGCAAAATATATTGAACTGGGTAACCTAGTGAAGATAGTGATATATTCAATGGAATAACTATAACAGCAAGATATGTGTCATACTCTATTGTTTCTCAAACAGAAAGAAAAAGAAGGAACAAAGAGAAGATGTACCAGCAGTAAGATGAATGCTAATGTTCTGGTAAAATCAGAAGGAATCAACTGAACACTTATATAGCTCAATCCAACTGATCATTAATCCAATTGCTTGCCCCTGCTGGTTGGTATGAAGGCAATGGTCCTAAATCAGCTATTGCCGAGATAATGGATTAAAAAAAAATACGAAGTTGAAAAGTTCAGTGGTGTAAACTAAAATCTCCACAAGTCTCCATGGTAGCATGCAAGCCATTATTCCAAAATCTGCGCTATGAAATATCATCATTATGTTTTGCATACCACTCCCTATCCCTCTGCCTCTTTACCTCTTGAGGATCTGTACATATAGCATGTGCTAGTAAATTTGCTCCATCTAGATATATGCCATTATCGAGCTTCTCCGAAACATACAAATCTATTGGGTGATTGACAATACCATGTAATCAAGAACCTGTCAATAGATATGGATTCACAGACAAATAAATAAATTTCCAGAAAACAAAATAAAGTTGCAGCCAACTAATTTCCATATGCGGGTAATTGTTTGAAAACATTGCAACTTAGTGTAGTGTATGAATGTAAGGTAAACGTATTAAACTGTAAAAGTGTATCAACTTCGTAGGAAATAATTGCTAAAGGTTAAAAAATTCAACACATTACTTCAATTATTTACATGTAACCATGTATATTAAAATACATGAACCACTAACTGGCTCTTTGGTAGGCTGAGGACTGATGCTTAATCTGTTGTTCTGTCTAGTTGTACCTTGAAAATATTACACCAAAATTACTTTAGAGTAGAATATGCATAAAAATAATAATGCTCGTGAGTAAACCTGCAACATTGAACAAAAGTGAAAATAAGAAGCTTCAAATAATATCTTTCAGAATATAAAAATAGCTCCAATTATCTAAGAACAAAAGTGCTAATAAGATATAGCTCGACATCCAAAAAGTTCGAAAAAATGTGTTGTTCAGGTCTTGCCAAATACTGTTAATATAGAGATCAAATCTGATGTTTAGGCAAGTAGGTTTGGTGCAATGGAGGCATATTCTCCATGCTAAATTCATACTCTGTCACTTCACATGAGCAACCAACAAATCATATAAATAGATCTCAGATTCCTAACCATGAAGATATTCAGGTGAGAGCTGACCTTCCACAGTCGCACCAACCTGTGCAGACATTAAGTTCTTGGAAGTTGTCACGGCAAAGCTTGATTCCACTCAGTTCGACAACCTGAAGAGGAATTGGACGTTGCCTTGCCCTCTTGGACATCTTCGTACCAACGGCTGTAGCGGTAGTTATGCATAAGAAGGAGAAAAAACTTCTCTAATGGACGTCAGTGGAGATAGGCAACCAGGAGCGCGTAGAGGTGTATTTCTCTGATGGCTGCACTCCCTACCCGACCTTGACATCAGAGGATTGCGAGCTGGCGGCAGCGTCCCTTGGATCTCGGGCCGGTGAATGTTCGGAAATAGGCAGGCAGAGATCGAGCAGAGGGCGATGGGAGACCTCATACTGGCACACGAACAACGAAGATCTGAGGCAGCGCTGGGTGGAGAGTAGTAGGCACCGCTTGCAAGAAGCGGTGGCTCTAATGAAGGAACGTACGCGGGGGTGGATACACATCGATTGATAAGCATGAGTTAGTCCAAGGTGCATGGGCTCTCCAGCGTGAGCTGAGCGGCCGAGCGCGTGAACAGGGAGGAGGCGATGATTGACGAAGGCGTTCAAAGAAAATTTGTTAGCCATCGACTCAAAAATAGGATCGGCCGGCCGGGTTGTTAGCAGTTTTGGATTTTTTTTTTCTGTTAACAAGCAAACCACGGCAAGGGCAATAGGAAGGATAGGTTGTTTGTTATGTGTTGGCATTTGTCTTGTAAATAGAAGGACTTGGATAGTAGACGTGGGGGGGGGGGGGTATTATTGTTCATCCTGAAAATGTGACACCAGGCATTCACCAGTTTGCTCTTAATAGTAGAGATTAGGACCAACAAGGTTTTGCTGAAGAAATTTGTTCATAGACACATCAGAGAAACGTTTATTACTAGTATGCTAGATTATTGATAGTATTAGGACATACATCAACTATATTTATCCTGCCTCTATTTTCATTTACTTGACACGTTTGACAATTCTTTAAGGATAATTGAACATTTTATTTATTCACAAATAGTTGACACTAGACACTTCAGGATTTCCACTATAAATTTCTACTCATTTTGGTAATTAATAAAACATGCTCCGTAGACACTAGACATATCGTTTTGGTAATTAATAAAACCAGCTCAGTAATTTAAATAGTTCTGATATTAATATATTCCCTTTATCGAAAAAATTTAAATAGTTCTTTAAAAAAAATTGGGTTGGTGCCCTAGCATGTGCATCGAAGATATGCATCCGACCTTGTTAAATTCTTTTTGTATGGACGACCCATAGGAATGATGCATTTCTCGCAGGTTAGAAAATCCTTCATTTGTATATCTGAGATTAACTAGTTTGTATTGTGAAGAACAATATTATGCTAGTGTACACTGCGTCAATTATGGTTTTGTGGAGAGAAAAATATAGACATGGGTCTCATGTTTCCTAATGAAGTATGTTGGTACGTAGAGTATCTAGATGTACATCTGCAAGTCTTTTTTTCAGGATTTTCTAAAACTTTAAAATATGATCGCATAATCACAATTATCGGTGCAACGAACTCTGTCAACTACTCAAAATGTTTGCTCTGAAAAATCTGAATCTCTGAAGCTCTGAAATGGTGCAGGCTGACGTTCGTGATTGCCGAGCTGTGCCTGCTGGCCGGGTCGGTCCGCAACGCGTACCACACCAAGTACAGTGGCTACTTCATCAACGGGCCGCCCCACTGTCACATGCTTCGCAAGGGCGTGTTCGCCGCCGGCGCCGCCTTTACCTTCCTCACGGCGCTCTTCACCGAGCTCCACTACATCTTCTACTCCAAGGCCCGCTCCGCCGCAGCGGCCACCCCTCCCATCATCCACGGAAGCGGCATCGGCATGACCCGCATCTGAAGTATCCGTATCCACCTTGACCCCCTTCCTGCAGTGTCTGTTTGTGTGACTCTGATGTGCTGAACATTGTCTATTAACTAGTTGCCTCGTGGACTGATGTATGTACAGATCACGTTTGTGAGACTATTGATAACTTAGTAGACATCAGCTAAATATTTCATTGTGCGTGTGTGTGAGCAGTATAATAGAATGGACAGAGAGAACATCTTCTGTCCGTGTTCATTTCTTCCGCTATCCTTGCATTATTATTTTTGTGGATTGTCTATCCTTGTATCTTGTCTCGAATTCAAATATTTTTTGTAGTGTGTTTTTAAAATCTACATCATCCCCATTCAGTGAAGCCGAATATGCGCCAAACAGACACAATACTGAAGGTTAGAGAGGCAATTTTTAAAATTTCTGATTGATTGTTGAGAACCAACCTGAGATTTGGTGGTTAGGTGGGTGGTTGTACCCCTAACCCACCAAACTTCAAACCCTAGGTTTGACATCTGTGTGTCTCATAAAGGAAGAATATTCATTCAGTGGGAGACGACGTTCCCATCGACAGCGATGCGCCTATGGTGACTTCGTCAATTTATGATCGAATCTGCCGGCTCAGTCTTTCGAAGGTGCTCATAGAGGTAGGGTGTGCGTGTGTGTGAGTTCATAGGGGTGAGTGTACGTGCGTGTATATGAGTGTCTACGTTGTACCGTGTTTCTCAAAAAAAATCTGATTGATTTGTGTGCTTGCATTGGAAATACATTTTCTTCCGGGATAAGCAAAAATAGCTGATCGGTACTGACGAAATGCACCAGGTACGCAATGTACTCCAGCTATAAGTGAAGCATGCCTACCACTGAAGAGGAAATTCAAGATTCCACCAGATCTCCATATCCCTCTTTTGCATAAAACACGGACATATCTTTTGCACAATTCACCACTTGTTGGTCTAATCTATCGCAGCTTCCATCAGTTGGTCATCTAATTAACGATTTAACGGATTATAAAAATAAGCGGTGGAATTAGAAGTACTAGTAGCGAAATGTGCAAAATATACTGTCCTTCCCGAGGGGGTTTGTCCAAAAGAGAGCCGGATGACAATGTCCCGGGTGCATCCAGAAAGGAGAGGGGTAGTTTCTAATACATGTAAGAAATTATTTTACAGAAAGGTATATACTAAGTAGTACAACTATTTACTACTACGATTTCAAGGGAAAATGCCATGTCGTGCGACCTCTAATCAGTGAGTAGAAGTTGTAGGTGCGCATAACTTGCATTGTTGGTTCCGCTGGAATTTACGGCCCTGGAGCTCAGCCGTGGCGGATTCTGCGAAGTTTGCCCGATGCCACTCATTGATCCCACCAAACTGCTCATTTCTTTCAATGTCTCTTCTCTTTCACTGCATCTCTCCAACATCAGGTGCATCAACTTATCTTGTGCCTTCTGCCTCTCGAGCTAGGCAAGGATGGCGATATCAACATATTCAAGGTTCAACTTTAGGAGCTCTTCTTTATCCTGAAGAAGGAATTTGCGCTCTATATCAGACTTGTCTTTTGCGATGCACACAGTCTTGAGTATGCTGCTGGCTTTCTCCGCTGATGCAATGTTCCTCTCCTTCTGCTTAATCAGCTCGTTCTTCAACATGTCGCGCTCATTGCGAAGGCTGCAAATGAGCTCCACAAGATTTTTCGAATTCTTCTTCTTGGCAGCCAAATCGCCTCCTGGGATCTATGCAATTGATTACTTGGAAAATGGGGTAATCTTCTTGATTGCGGTATTTGAATATTTATACCAAACTTTTTTAATTTTAGAAGTTCATTGTCACCAAGTATTACTAGTTTATTTATCTGGTTTACCATAATGTATTTTTCTATCGCTCTCACAACATTATCGAGATAACTGTCTTGGAAAATTACAACTTAATTTTTAATGTTGTACAAGTTAGGTGTGTAGTATTAGTACTTACTTCTAAATCCATAAAAGATAAATTGTGAAAACAATCGCATCTATCAATGGTACAATTTATGCCACTGTAATTTCAGTTACGGGTGTAAGTGTGTTTCTATGTGCTTGTGCCTTTTCTTTTATAGTGAGTTTGTGACTAGTTTAGTATCTATAAATAAATACCTTACTGTGTAGCTTGTGATAGTAGTTTACAACATATGTTTCGAAATAACTGACTTAACTTTATCTAAATATACATACAGATATACTTACACACCAAGATGTGTCTAGAAATCCTCCGGAGGCTCCAAACTTTTCTGCCTCCTGCTTGCATGCGTGACACGTGTCCACTTTCACCTGAAATTTAAACTTTTCTTCGTAGCAGCAATAAACCTCCCAATTTATTGAAGCAAAAAAGGTTCGACTAAAATAGATGGAGTGTTGCGACTCATTTAGAGTTTGTTTCGTTGCAACAAAAAAAAGTCCCGCTTTTGCTTCACTGAAGCAAAAAAAAAACGGTTCATGTAAATACAAAAAAAAAGACATGTCGGACACAGAATGCCGGAGACTCGCCGGAGATTCACCGGAGACCTCGCCGGTGGGGGATGCTGCGACGAGATGGGGCGAGGATGCTACCATCAGGTGGAGGCGGTGTTTAAAGGAGTGGGCATCGATGCTACGATGGTACAATATTGTTGCTTCAATTGTTCCCCTATCCTGCGACTTTAGTAGAAAAGGTTTGCTACAAGGTCTCTGGCGATGTTCCACAACGATGTCGTGTTTTTAGTACAAATGCTGCTATTATATAATAGTATATTATTTTTGCTACAATTGTTCTGTCATGTTGCTACTTTAGTACAAATGTTTTGCTATGAGGTCTCCGGCAAAGTACGGTGCTCCGGCGAGTTCTCCGGCGAAGTACGGTGCTCCGGCGAGGTATCCAGCAAAGTACGGTGCTCCGGCGAGGTCCACAACCGAATGGTCTTTGTGTTTTTGTATTTGGTCGAACCGTTTCTTGCTTCAATGAACCAAAAGCAGAGTTTTTTTTTTACTTCAATGAAGCTAAAATGGGCACTAAATCAAAACTGAACAGAGAATCTAACCTAACGGCTCATATTTATTGGATCCAACGGTGAGAAACCCGGAGATTGGGAGGTTTGTAGCCTCCGGAGAATATAGATCATTTTCCTATGCAATACTGACCAACAGGATGATCGGTAGGTCATCACGGTTTTTTTTCACATAAAAAGGAATCGAACAAATTCGTGTACGTTTTGCATCCGGATTTGTAAACATGGCAATTGACCGTCCGAGTCTTTGTCCCTGTGTGCCTATAAAATCATGGTGCGGCACTTGCCGCCGATCGAGCGGTGCGTATCCTATCTTGTTGGCGTGCGGCCGCCCAAATGACGCGCCGAGCGGGCGGTGTCGTGGCCACCTGATCCTTTTCAGGTGTTTTTTTGTCCGGTGGGTGCACGTGGGTGAGTTTTTTTACTAACCGTTGCTCTCGTCATGGGTCCCACATGTCGGTGACTGGGTTGGTTTGGTTTCGTCGTGAGAAAAATAACTACACCGCTGTTCGAATTTGGGGGATCGTGCCCACTTCTCCACTCCGCATCCCGCAGTTTCCCCCATCTCCTCTCTCGGCAGCGGCGGACCTCGCCGGCGATTGCGCGGCGATTTTGGTGGTTGCCGGAGGCTGTAGGGGTCGGCGGGGTGGCGCTCCGCAACGGGGGCGACTGGATCGGAGACGCCGACCTCGGGAGCTACTGCCGCGGCGAGGAGGCGGGTGGCGCTCCGCAACGGGCGACTGGATCTCAGCGGCGAGTCAATCAGCGCCGAGGACGTGTTCCGCCGCCGCGCCGCCGTGCACTCCCGTGTCGCGGTAATTACTCCCTCCTCCCCTGCAGCACTCTACCCGCGATTTTGGTAGTATTTGGCCTCTACTCCGCGGCGAGGTGGCGCGGAACTCTAGGTTGAGGTCGACCGCGCCGAGGTGAGGTGGCGCGGCGAGGTGGCGCGGCGAGGTGGCGCGGAGAGGTTGGGGGTGCTCGCCTCCCGTTGATTTTTTGCGATGATGGTGGGCGTGATGGCGATGACGGGCCTGGGCGGCCCGTTCCCGCGGCGGCTGCTGCTGCGCGCTGCGCGGCCTGGACGGCGGCGAGGATGTGGTGGGCCTTGAGGAGCTCGCTGCGGTCGGGGTGGGGCCACTTGCGGACATCGATGGCGTGGCGGCCGACGAAGACGGGGCCGTGGTGGACCTGGTTGTGCGCGAAGGCTTTCGGTCTCGGCGACTGTGGTGGTGGTGGTGACGGTGGTGGATGTGGTTGTGGTGGTGGTGATGGTGGCGGTGGCGTTGGAGCTGACGAGCGTGAGCGGTGGGGTGACAAGCGAGACGAGGTGTGTGGCGGGGTTGAGTGGCGGGGTGGGGAGGAAGAGGAGGAAGACGACGAGGCGGGAGAAGCGGAAGCCCACGGTCATGGATGTGGCGCGGAAGAGCGTGTGCGGGATGAGCCGGGTGGTGGGCAGCTACGGCTTGGCCGGCTCCGGCGCGGAGTCCGGCGAGGCCGCCGACAGCGGGAGCTTCATGTCGCCGGGCGGCGAGATTTCCTCGTGGCTGCTTCGGCCGGCGCGTGTGAACTCTGAACCGCTCAGCTTGCGAAGTGATTGCAGGTTGGGTTTGGGTCAGGCGAGAGGGGTCGAGGGAGTTTTTGAGGTTTTTTTCTGGATAAGTTGATGTTGTAGTTGCTTTTTGTATTACTGTTATTGCTATTACAGGTTTGCTTGTTGCCTGTAGTGGTAGGAAACTTGCTTATGCACTGGTAGAAAACATGCTTATGCAGTTATGCAGTTTTGCAGTGGTAGAAAAATTGCTTATGTACTTTGTTTTTGTTCCATTTTTGTTTGTTGCTAATCCAGATCTGTTTGATGGCTGTAGTGGTAGAAAACTTGCTACAATAGTTTGAGATGGTTATCTACAAGTTCATATTTGTTGTTTTTGGTTGACTATGTTGATACAATAGTTGCTTGTCACACCTACGCAGGTTCATAGTTTGAGATGATTAGGTGGATTTAACTTTTTTGAGCCAGCATTTTGATTTTCATACTTATCTTTATTTTTCTGTTGCTCTGGGTTGAAGACCACCATCTAGGTTGTTTATGCATATTGAAAACATGAGGCTATGTCTTCCTAGGTTCAAGTCTAAAACCAATCACACCTTATGAATTTTGCTTTAGTTTTGATTCAGGTGTGTATTGAAAATAAAGGCTAGGACCTATACTTGAGTTTTTCTTATAGACTGAATGAAGAGTTGTATTTGATTCAGGTGTGCATAGTTTGCTTTTATTTGGGTTGTTATTGCTCAACTTTGCTATGTTTGTTGCCCGTAGTGCTAGTAAAGTTGCTATGTAGATTCAGTTCTTCCTCTTTTTGTAAATTTTCATGTTGATAAGGTTACCTACTTATCATTTGTTTTTTTACCAAAATAGGTGTGCTAAAATGGTAGGAACTGATCCGTCTGAAGTAGCTGGGTCTTCTTCAGGTCACCAGCAAGTTCAGGTTAGTTTCCTTTTTTTAATCTCTTTTGTTTTTTTGCTTTTCTGTAATTTGTATTCACTTAAATGGTTGGGTCCTTTTTTCTCCTACAAACTTTTATATGTGTTTATATGTGTGTTGACTCCCCAATGCAGCCTACCAGTCATATTGCAATGAAACACAAGGCTGCAGCCGGTAGAGGGCATCCTCCAAAAAGGAAGACCACCAACAAGGTGGTACCACAAAAGACTGGGGATGCTGGAGCTCGAAGAAGACGAAGAACGAAACGAAAGAAAAGGAAGTTAAGAAAAAAATGGATAGCGCAGATGTAAGTTTACTCGTACTCACGATGCATCATTTTCTTACACGAGCATTTTTGTATAATTGTCTCGTTCTTGGTAGGTTCTTTTGTAACATGCAGTAAATTTAAGAGTTGATGGGACTTTTAGGAGTAACTTTTTTCTTTTTTCTATTTCTTGTGCAACTTGGCTATGCAGGAAATAAGAAACAGGGCATCACCATCCCGTTTCTTTGCTCTAAATGGTGATCTTAATGCTGATCAAAGGATTGCCATACTTAAGATGGACTTAGGTGGTCTTCTCAACATCGGTGCATGCACTATGCCCGTTGATCTCAGCCAATGGGTGATGAAGTGTTATGATCATGCGAAATCAGAGTTAGTGATACCCAACAGGGGGAAGATACCAGTTGACGCTGAAAGTGTTTCAAGAGTTTGGGGGCTACCGAATTCCGGGCTCAAAGTTTGCTACGAGATGAAGACGGACATCATCAAAGCAATCAATGAGGAGTACGGTTTTCCTGGAACGAATGCTCCTGAAAAGACTGCATGGTGTAAGATGATAAAAGATATGAAAGGTGCTTCTGATGATCGTTTTCTCCGAGCTTGGGCTATTGTTGCTTTTGATTGCTTCCTTGCGCCGACTACCGGCCTTAAAGTTAGCCCACGCTGCTACCCTGCTCGTAAATAATATCAAGCTTCTTCCACGGACAAATATATGCCAATTTGTTGCTGATCAGATCAGGGTTGCTTTCAGCGCATTGGGAAATAAGAAGTCTGTCTGTTGCTGCGTATTTCATTTGGTGGTAAGTGTATTTTTTTCCTATGATGAACACAATACAGAGAATAGCATATATGAGGAAAATTATTGTTTACATTCAAACATTTTTAGTTGCTAGTTTTTGAGATATGACCAGCTCTGTGTGTTAATTCATGTTTTCCACTCGTTTTTAATCTCTGCGAGTTGCTTTTTGGTACATACTTTTTGCACATGTACTGCTCGTTAGTTTCCTTGTTCAAGTCATAAATTGCCTCCCAACTATGTATTGCATAATCCACCAAGAGCTCTTTTTGGGTTTTATCAATGAATTTGTTGCCTTCAATCCATATTTACTTGCTTAGAAATACAGTTTTTTAAGTTGCCTCACATGTAGTAGTTTTGCTTTTTTCTATCTATGATGTTTTTGTGAGCCAACAAGATTTTCAGGTAATTCAATTCTGTTTTGTGAGCCAAAACAATTTTTTCCGCATTTCATATATGTTTTTTGTTGCCTATATTAGTAGTGAAGTTGCATGAATAGGAGCTGTAGTTGCCTATATTAGTTGTGAAGTTGCATGAAATTTAGTACAAAGTTGCTATTCATTTCAGATTTTTTTGATTATGAATTTTGCATGAAAATAGCTACTGTATTTGCCTTGAATTTTGCAGTCACTTTATAACCTTATAAAAATAGCTACTGTTTCTTGTTTCTCCAATGCTTCCTTTTGCCCCCTCACACATCCTTTTTTTAATGAGCAGATGCTGTACCTTGATTCACTAGAAGTTGATGAGGTTATAAGTGACTGCAATCCTCGTGTTGATGCCTGGGACAGCTCATTAATTAGCAAGGTGAAGAAGAAGGATAGGATTAGCCCCGGAGTTTTCGGCAAATTACAAGTATGCAATAGACCATAAACTTCTTTTTAATTTTGCTAAGATAACTTTTTCATTTCTTAGAAAGTTCACAGTCTTCTTTTTCTATTGCCCTTACACTGATACATTTTTTCGAATTTTCTTTTATGAATTTAAAAACCAGCTGAAGGAGAAGTACAGGGACACTCAACAGGGTGGTCTTTTTGGAGGATTGCTAAAGGTCGAACAGTTTCTCGCGTCTAATCTGCCACGAGACTACGACCAAAGTGTGAGCACCTAAAACAATACTTATTTCTTAGTTATAGCATAGTTTTTATATCATTCTTTTTCCACAGCTTATAATTGTTAAGAGTTTGTTTACCGATTTCAATTGTTACGGAAGAAAAGGAAAATTTCTGCGTTGCTTTATGGTCCAGTGCTCTGAATTTGAAGAGTCGATGGCAAAGTTTGTCCAGGGGATTGGCAATCTTGAGCAACGTACTGCTGCTGGAAGCACTACCCGTGCCAATGTAGTACCGAAGGAAAAACCACAGAGGCCAACGAAGAGGCAGCGTATGAGTCACGAAGAAGAGGCAGCACTTCAAGACGATACTGATGACTCCGCAAATTCTGATGACGATGAAGCTGACAACGTGGTATTGAATGATGATGATAGCGACGATGACAGAAGGCAAGTAATTATCAAAATTCAAATGCAAAACATGAAACATTATAACAGGCAACTTCATGATCATTTAGATGCAATTTTAATACCTATTACAGGCAACTAAAAGTATAAAGCAGGCAACTTCATTACCATCTGTAGCAATTAATTTACCAGTACATGCAACTAGAACTGCATTTATCTGCAACTTTCCCAAATTTATTTTTTCCACTGCAATTATTTTTGTCTGCAAGTAAACTAATAAACACAGGCAACTTCATGACCATTTTCCGGCTATTTTTTTAATAGCCATTACATGCAACTACAACTGTTCAAACTGCAACTTTTACCAAAATAAATAATCTATGCATAGTTTTTTGATTCCCCTTTTTCGTGTTAACAGGGAAGAAGATACCGAGGATGACAGTGAGAATGATAACAACGATGACAACCGAGCTGACGCTGAGGATGATGGGGAACAACGTGATGACGCTGATGAGGAGGAGGGTGAAGGGAATGGGGACGATGAGGAAGAGGAAGAGGAAGATGAAGAGGAAGAGGAAGGGGAACAGGGAGATGATGATGAATTTGATGGTAAAGGAGGTGATGACGGAGATGATGACAAGTGATGGTGATGGAGGCAACAATGCCGCAACCGGCGGTCGTGGGGGACAAAACGACGATATGCATGATGACGAAGCTAGTGACGATTCTTTGACCACCTGCGCGAGTACTATCTTAATACCAGGAGTAAAAAGGGCAGTACGAGTACGGGTGACAAGAGGAAAAAGAAAGATGATGCCGATGTTTTGCCAACAAGCAACAATGGAGGAAGCATCGGTGCTCGACTTGTGCGAGATTTGAGAAAAAGAGTAAGCTTGCGGACATCCCTCCAACGGAAAAACATGTTGTTCTTGAGGAAAGGTCACATAATATCAAAGAAAATGTGTCCAAAGAACATTCAACCCCCAATGCCGCACATGAGGATGGATTGGCTTTCATCAATGCTATGCAAGGTAGCCCGGGGGCATACATGGAGTTTCATGGTCGAACTCCTAGTCACAGGACACAAGATGAGCAACATGATGAGCCCACATTGGGTAAACATGCAAGTGCCATGAAAAACATCAACAAACAAGTCGGCTATCGAAGCTCGTTCATGCAGGTTTGCAGGGAGAACATTCAAATGCCGGACCGAAGGCAACATCGATCACAGCTTGTTGCAACTTCCAGACAGCATACATGCAACTAATGCCGGAACCGAGGCAACTACAGCCTAGGCCGAGACAACTCGCAAATCCAAGAGCCTTTCAAAGATCTTCGTCGACCCAGCTCGCCTCATCCACCACATCAGGCAACTCCTACCACCATGCAGGGGAATACACTGAGATGCCGCGCAACTCATGATGCCAGGGAGGCAACAACACCTGGACCTGTTTGTACCTCACCAACTGATCATGCAACAAGTGTTGCAAACAAGGCAACTACCAGCTTCACTTGCAAGCAACAAGCCCTTTGGAACATGCAACTCCAGCCCTACAAGTGCCGGTTGTGCCCAGCAATAGGGTGCAGTTTAGTCCTCCTACACGTCAAACATGCCCACCGCCATCTCCACACACAGCTCCTCGAGGGTCTTTGTCGCAGGATGAGGTATACAGTTTGATCAACAAGAGCATCGCGTCACCGGTCATGCCCCAGCATATGCAGCGCAGCAAATCTGCTGAAACAAAGGGGAAGGAACAAAGCAATTATAAGATGAAACTCCCGAGGACCAGGTCTGGAAGTGAGCTTCTGGAAGGGTATTGCAACGCGCCAACATTCAATCTTGGCCCGGAATTCGATTTGACCGAAAATCAAAATGCCGCAACATGTGCTCCCGCAGATGAAGAGTATGATGCTTTGGAAGGAATTGATCCCGAAGAGATTGAGAGGGTTTGTATTGCCGCGAGCAAGCACGCTGCACTGTGCACGAGCAACAAAGAACCGAACGGAATTCAATATCTCCAAACAGCTTTCAAACACCTATGAAAGAAGCGAGAGAATGTTGCAACCGAATCAATATCGGGTGGTACAGAAGCTCAACAGTTCCTCATCAATTCCGGAGGAGGATAATCAAGCTTCCACCGTGCAAAAAATCTCCTTTTGTCAATGTTGATAGCACCAAACAGCTCCAAGTGCTCACTCGAAGTGAACAAACCGTATGCTATGGTAATCCAAGATGCGTGAAGAAGCACTAGGCAACGTAATTCAGATGACAAAAGGTTTTCTCCTACCTACAACATGCACTAGTTTTCTTCCATGAATCAATGATGCATGCTTAGTTGCAAACACTTTTTTATTGCAACTTATCTATTTTTGGGGTTGTCTTTCTCCCTTCAATTTCTTTACAGACCTTCATATCGTGGACTTTGGTGGATACCATATTACGGCCAAGGAACTCGCAAATTCAATGAAGCCGGGTGGTTGGCTACATAGTGCAGTTATGGAAGTGGGAATTCAGGCAATCACAAAGAACATGAAACCATCATCTAACAAGGTCATCATGCCACTGAGGATAGGAGTAAGTACAAGTCATGTACAGTATGAGAAACTCTTTTTTGTGTTGGACATGAAAATGCTGATTACTATTTTTTTGTTTTTTTTTGTTTCGTTTGCAAAGACTTGGTTGCAGAACCTCGACTTTAACCGCCATGAAATGAAGGAGTCTGTTCGATTATGAAAGACGTTTAGATAAGAAAGACATGGTATAACTTCCTTTCTTTTCTCTCGTATTTTTTTAAATTTTTTATTTGTTTTGCATTTTTTCATGGTTGGTGCTAACCATGCAATTCATGCTAAAAACAACTTCAGAAGCAACTTTCTTTACATACAAAGCAATTTCAATCCCATTCCAGGCAACACTCTACTGTTTAAGAAGCAACTACTTTAGTGACTCCAGTATTATTTATCACCAACACAAAAACATTTTACAGGCAACATTCTTTTCTTTTGTATAGCAAATACTTCCAAACAATAAGTAATTTCAAACCATACCCATCCAACATCCTTTATTACTACTACGTGTAATTTAGAACCAATTCAAGGCAAATACAGTAGCTATTTTTTCATGCAAACTCATAACTAATAATTTATTTTTTAAACATGTTTTGTACTTCTGGTGTTAAGATAGAATGAATAGAACTTTTGTACTAAATTTCATGCAACTTCAAGGCAAATATAGGCAACTACAGCTCCTATTCATGCAACTTCACAACTAATACAGGCAACACAACCCATGTCTTCTCATGAATAACTTTTTTTTACTAAATTTTTTGCTCTGTTTTTATTTTAAGCTCTGACCAAACAGTAATTATATATGTCAAACTACCAGGTCATGATACCTGTCTGCGAACCACTAAACAAGAAGACAAAAAATGAACCTCTCGTTAACCACTATTGGTTGTTAACTGTGAACATGAGGGACAAGAGGTATCAAGTGCTCGATTCATGGAGGACATTCAATGACAAAGCTCTAAGGGAAACTTACAAGAAGATCCGCACTACTTTGTCCATTCTATGGGAGGAGAACTACAACAAGTCTAAAATCAAAATAGACGATTTCATGTTGCAAGAAATAGCAGTGCTAAAGCAAACCAATAAGTAAGCAATACCACTTGTTTTATAACCTATGTTTTTATGCTTTTTCTTTTCCACTTTGTGTTTAACATTCCATGGTCTTTTACTCACTCGCCTTTTTATTTTCCTTGTTCTTTCTTTCTGTCGCGTCTTATGGTGTTGCAGCCGTGATTGTGGGGTTTGCACGCTCATGAATGCGGACGGCCGGGGAGGGAGATTGCCACCGAATATAAAGCCGAGGATATCCCAAAGATAAGGAAGTTGCTGACGCACAGTTGGGTTACTTCAGAAGATAACAAAGGAAACTGGAGGCAAATTCTAAACATTTGAAGAACAAGTATGCAGACATCAATTCCTTTTTATTGGTTTCTACTTTTTTATAAATGTTATCAGTGCATCATTTTTACTACTTACATGTTATAATTCATCTCCTAATTCAGTTTTTTCATACTCGCCAAGACATGTCCGATATCAATGTTATCATAGTTGCTTCATTGTCATCACAATTTGCTTGCACTAGTACCGCATTTTGCATCGTTTTAACCTAAAAGTTGCCACAACACATAACAGCAAGGAATTTTTGTCATATTTCAGAGTTGCACACTAGACTACAATAAGGGAGGCAAGACTTTTCTTTTGATTTTTCAATAAGTCACAACTAATGTAGACAACTAAAAGAGAAAAAAAATAAAGCTCGCGGAGAACTACAAAGGACTTGTGTTTCTGCAAGTACTACAGAAACCTAAGCTTGCAAGTTGCAGAATTGTGCTCGAACGAACCACAAGTGTGACACTGAACTTTTTTCTTTGGATGCAACTCAAGAGCTGAAACTGTACGGTGCTCCTTAGTCCTCCCTTTAGTCGTTGTTTTTGCCGGGTCCCTAGGTTTCGTAGGGCTGATCGAGTGCACTAGTGGACGGGACTCGCCGACACGAGCTTCTTCTTCTTGAGCGACTTGTTCAAGTGAGATATCTCTGTTGCTTGCAGCTCTCAAATGTTTGTTAACAATGGCGATAGCTGCGTCCGTTCTACTAGCAATACGGGCAAGTTTTGTGAATCCCATATTGAGGTTCGCGTGCCGCAATTGCACTTGTGATTCTAGAGGCATAACATCCGGTCTGTTCAAAGAATCTGCTGCTGGCACATAACCACTCAAAGCACCTTGAGTCCACCTTTTTAGGATATACCTATCTCGGTATCTCATCAACACCAAGGTGGGTGAAGATCTTTAAGATGTGGCAACAAAGTATACCATCCCCTGTCCATCTTGGAGCACTCACGGTAATACGTCCCTTCTTCCTTATTAGCGGTTACCAGTGTAGGTCCTAGTACCATATTTTGCGCACCATCCCCTGTTTGGCTCAAGCTTGTAAAAGTTGCAACCAAATGGTAACACATTGTACCTCCCAATCAGCTCAAACTCGTTACGGAACCTCAAATATATGTCTCTGCAGTAAACTTTGAAAGCATGTTCCTCAACAGGGAATGGTGACCATGGAGTAAGTTCCAAACAATCCGTCCTGTAATCATTACCCCCTTCTTTCACAAGTACATGAGTCTGCAACTTCTCATACTGTTGTACAAAGTGTAGTATAGACTTTTTTGGGTTCGTATAGCGTTTGAGAATGGCATTAAAGCCCTCACTTCGTTGCGTGGACTGCAGGAATGGGAAGAATCGTGCTTGAAGTAGCATGGTACCCACTTAGCACGATTAGCATAGAGAGTCGTAAAGTAAGAATTTGCACCACCAACAACCGGCCACTTGCCTACAAACGAGCCCATTTTGCCTCAAACTCCTCTGGTGAAAAGCTGAAATCGATGCAATCATTGAAATCTTCAGCTAATCCAGGGTTCCTGCCCAGTGTAGGGCCACATTTCAACTGTGCGTTCTGCATTATGTGCCAGCGACAATTACGGTGAACAGACGATGGGAATAATCTGCCAATCGAGACCGCCATAGCACCATCTTGATGCTGTGATAATATTGTCCGGGGCAAGACCGTTCATGGCAATAAGGAAACTCTCAAATAACCAATCATAGCTTGTTGCCAATTCTTGCTTAACAAATCCACAACCCAGCATGATGGACTGCCCATGTTTATTTATCCCAATGAATGGCGCAAAAGGCATACTGTACTTATTTGTCAAGTAAGTTGCATCAAAGGAGACACGAGTCGTGGTAAGCCTCTCGCATATGCCTTCCGGGCAGCACCATCAACCCGTGAAAATGTTTTCTACCCTGTCTTCGTCGTCCAATTTTAACCGGAAATAAAAGTCCGGATCCTTTTCTTCTTTAAGCTCTACAAAGTAGTCGACAACTTTAGCCAGATCCCCATCTTTTGTTTCTTCTCTAGTCGAGTTGCACGAGTAGTTGGTGATTGTCTTGGTTGTGTATGGCACAAGCAACTCTGAACCATAAAATTCTGACATGATTTCCATCATTTTACCTGTTATTGAAAACAAAGTAGGAAATGGTTAGTTGGTTGTATTATAGTCCACAACTATTTTTTGCCTCACATTTTTCGAGCATTACTTTCCAAACTTTTTTTACATGCATTTTTTCAATGACAACTTGCACAACATATCCTGGAATTTGACAAGTAAACCAGGCAACTACCTAAACAATCCATGAAATCATAGAACCATTCCAGGCTAGTACCAATTCAAGTGTCTGCAAGTAAATTAATAGAACAGGCAACTTCATGACCATTTTGGAGCAACTTACTAACCATTACATGCAACTAGTTATTCTTTTCATGCAACTTTACAAATACTACTTTCACATTCTTTTTTTACTTTTCCAAATGATTCTTACCATCTAAATTTTTTTCCACATGCAACATACACAAATTTGCAGTATCAAAACTGAAAAACTTACCAGCTGTCAAATTTGTATTGTGAAGATTCTTCACAAATTCCTTTTCCTCCTTTGGCATGCCTTGGTGTGACCTCAGATACTTTGTGAGCGATGGTTTGTGGATAAGTGGATGGTTATGCTCAGGCACAAAGTGGATAACCTCCCACCTTCCATCAATTAACTTCACAACCATCTGGGCCTTGCAAAACGTGTGCACAATATTTTCTCTTTTACGCTTCTTGGGCACCTTTTCTTTTCGCCCTTGAGCAGCCAAGATCAGCCACAACGGAAGCAAGCTCGCATTTTCAATATCAGCCTCATCTTCGGACACGGAATCAGGAATTGGCCCCACATCAACTCTGCAACTCAGCCCCACCATCATCTTTCCTTGGTCTCCTGAATTTGTTGCAAGTGAACTGCTGTTTCGTTTTTCTCCGGTGATTGTAGACCTCCTGTTACTATTTACTTTCACGAGAGAAACCTTTCCTTGCAGCATGTGCATTGTAGTGCTCCTTAGCACCTTCCAACGTATCATAGCGCATGCCAACATGGGGGTCATTTGGCTGAGACGAAGCCTCATCCTCATTTCCATCTTGTGCAATTGAAGTAGTGTCTGTAGGAGCAACAAAAGGACCTGTGTATGTATTTGTTGCAGCAGGTTCTACATTAACAACCGGGGCGTGAGTGTTCACAGGTGGCTGTGGAGACTCGTCAATTGCCTCATCCAACGAGTTGTGTAAAATAATTGGGAGGTAAGATACCAGGTTCCTCATTAATATCAAAAGGAACCTCATTTAGATCAAGGAAATCCACTCCATGAGTACCAGGGACCTAGAAACAAATGACCCTTTTAGCAATTACAACAACACAAAATGTAACTCAGGCAAATAATTAGTGAAAACAAGCAACTAACATGGGCATGGAAGCAACTAACATGCACAACCAAAGCAACTAACAACCACAAACAGAGCAACTAACATGCACAAACATGTAGCAAAAAACAGGTGGGTTTTGTAGGGAAGATGATGATGATGACGAGTGAGTACTTTTTTGTTGCTATCAACATAATACTAATTTTTATGTTCATGCCTTACTACTTATGTATTGCATCTGCAAATATTTACTTCTTACAACTACATTTTTTGACTTGGAACTAACACCTTGTTTTATAAACACATAGGCATCGTTGACAGAGAAGATATAAAGTGCAACAGGAATTGCAAAGGACAACATCATGACTTCCTCAACATCAATTGCTACTTTTACCTAGAACAGAGTACATTTTTCTTGGCTAGGTGCACGCTCTAGTTTGCAGATATGTGGATTTGTACATAGCATGGAGTTTCTTTCTAGATGTCAAGACCACTGTTGAATATGTGTTCCATTTTCTGTTGATGGATCCTTACTTCTATTTTCTACTATGTGCCGTAGTGCAGACCTGCAAATTACTTGTTGCCTGGAAACATTTACTTGTTGCTTCTATTAAGCATTGAATTTCCATGCATGGTTTACAAAGTTACCTGCTTCTACTTTTGTGTCATCCTACATTACTTGTTGCCTGGGAAACATTTTTTGTTGCTTCTCTTATGCATGGAAGTTGCATGCATAGGCTAAAAAGTTGCTTACTCTACTATTTTCACCCTATTTTTTACAAGTTGCCTGGGAAACATTACTTGTTGCTTGTACTAGGCAAGGAATTTGCATGCATGGGTAACAAAGTTGCTTCCTTTTTTGCTTGTTCTTCCTAGAATTATTACCAGCTTGCGAGTTCCTCATAGTACTTGCTTCAAATTGGCTACCAGTTGCATATTCTGCCCAAATTTTTTGCCTCGTTACTACATGGGCACATAGTATGCATGGCTAACAAGAACAAAAGTTGCCTGATAGTTTCCAATCTAGATGGGAAACTTCAATCTAGATGCAGGAGCAAAATCCTACTACTGTATAGGCAAGAAACTTCACAGACAACTAGCAGGTATGTCCCATAGCTTCTCTTTGATGAAAAAAGAAGGCTATCAGGAGAGGAATAGGAGGATCTATAGGCAATTTCTGAAGGTTTCTGTTCAGTTTTTGTTACCTGATCTGAAGATCCCACTGGAAATCTTCTCGTTACGGAGATGCTTGGTTCTTGGTTCGTAGACATGGAGAGCTGGGAGGTTGACGAAGGGATTTGGGAGCTTCACGAAGGGAGCTGGGAAGGTGACGAAGGAAGATGGGGAGCTGGAGGCAGACGAACGGAGCTCCAGGTTGACGAAGAGCTGGGAGCTCGAGCTGGTAGGTTTTGGTTCTGGTATGACAGATCTGGACCTTATATGGGATCTGGGATCTGGGGGAGCTGCTAGGTTTGGGCGGGGATTGGAGGGAGGATCTCCCGCGCTGTTTTTTCGGGATCTGGTGCGTGCCAGAAACAGCCAACCGGCACCCAGGTGGTGGACCCAGGTGGCTTACCTTTTTCAGCCAAAGCCGACATGTACTTTCCTTTTTGGGCCGGCCGCTCGGTTTGACTATTGGGCACGCGGCCGCCCGCTAGACTTCTTATCAATCGAGATCTAGGCCAACACCACGTACGCTAATGACGACGGCGGCGGCGGGCGACGTGAACTGGCACGCGATGGGCGAGGGTCTCCTTCACCCGACGGCCAGGGAGGTGAGCAGGCTGCACGGCGTTCCGCTCGACGTGGTGCTCCATATGCCGCCCGGCGCCCACGACCGCCTCGCATCCGTGGAAGACCACGTCGTGGTCGAAACGGACGAGGCAAACCACCTGATCAAGTTCGCCGACTACGGCCAGTTCATGAATGTCTTCGTAATTCCGCCGCCGCCGCCTCCGAGGGACCAGCCTTATCCGCTCGGCAGGCTCACCGTCGTCGTCATGCCCTACGCCGACCTCGCCTCCTGCCAGAAGATCGACGAACTTTCCAGAACTGCCACTCCCCGTCTGCAAGGCTACACCAGGATCGAGATCGCCAACCGCGACCTCCTGCTCCGGAAGCTGCGGGCCACGGCCGCCATGGACGACGAGGCGAGCAGGGTCCGCGACCTCGCGGCGCAAGTCGAGAGCCTGGGACACGGCCTATTCCCCGCCAACAAGTACCCCAGACGGTCGTCGGCGCACGGTCTTCGTCAGGACCGTGGGATCGCCATGGAGCGGCTCATGAAGGCGCACCTCGACACGAAGCAGTACGGCGACGCGCACGACCTGCTCCTGCTGCTCGACAAGAGGAAACACGACGCCGTCTTCACGTTCTACGACCCGTGTCGTGGCCACGGAGGCGACGACTCCCCGACGGACCTGGCGGGGAAGAAGCAGGGGGTGGCGCGCCGCCTCGAGGAGTACAGGCAGGAGCTAGAACGACAGCACGGGAATGCCCCACTTGACCAGTGGCCGGAGCGTGCGGTTGTGCTCCAAACTGAGGCCCGACGCAAGTTCGACAGGGAGATAGTCGACGCACGCAGACAGGTGATCGACATTGTTGAGACTGCGGTTCAGCAACTTGAGAGTATCGCTGAACAGCTGATGGCCGCGGGAACACAACCAAGCCTTCTTGGGTGTGACTGAGTTCTTTCTAGTAGCTAGGTCAGATATAGGATCATCTGATATTTTCCGAGAATGGAGATTGACATAATTCATGAATTTTCTGTGTTTTGTATCTCTTATTAAACGATAAAACATATCAACACGAATATTTAAAGGACATCACAACTTTAGAACCACATTGTGCAATTTATTTTTCATAATTATTGGTACAATGAGGGAATCCATAGTGTGGGTGGTAGAGTAGGTACATGGGAGCTCAGAAAATCCACTCTCGGCTCATAAGATATTCATTTACATAGTCGTCAAGTTGTGTAACTCGTCTATTCAAGTCTATGTATTGCATGCTTTTAGTTTATTCGTAATAATTTGTCCTTTATGAAAATGACTTACAAAGTAATTCTTACGAACATCAAACCATTTCCCACTACATTTTATCATTTTCATTACAACTCCAAACTGATATTAATTGGGAAAATAATCGGGTACGATTAATTGGCAATCTACTTGGAAGTACATATTTACTAGTCAAAATTCACTAAAGTCCGATGAAGACCTTTCTCAACACGCGGAACTAGGTTCAGACTTTGCTCGCTGCTTATCTATCTCAAATGCTACATACTCAGAATTTGTGTCTAATTTCCAAAAATGGATGTTATATGTTTGGGGATACAATCATAGTATTGGCTTGAGTAGTCCCTAAGTGCTATGATAGCAATGGATATAAAAAGTAGAAAATGCATAAACATAAGTTGCCCCTAAGTTCTATGATAGCAATGGATATAAAAAGTAGAAAATGCATAAACTTAAGCTGCGTTTAGTCGAGAAAAACCTAAGAAAATTTGTATCCCTAGAATCATGTGATAGTCTGACAAACTATACATCACAATTGTTAATACAAAAATAACATGGTAAATGAAATCATTGCATTGGTCGTAATCTTAAAACTATACATCACAATTGCATATTTCATCACTATGCACATTATCCAAATAAAAATTGTTTTGAATTTGATTTTCAACTCGGTTATTATATACGCAAACTGAGTTAGGTATTTTTTTAGTGTAAAAGTTAGGCACATATCTTTACATGTTTATGCTCCCCTAAGAAGCCCTAGTGTACACACACATGTCTCCACAACTCAAACATTTGCTTTCGCTTTCAAACGCCGGTAGATTATAACCCCTTCTTTTGAATCAATTAATGTCCCTAAATCAGTGTCGTTTCATGTTCTTGTCATCCTTGACTCTATTTCTTGCCATGACTCCTTCCGAATCATTCTACACCACCATAAATGAGCATATCCATCTATCTCTCTTAGATTATATCGTGAGTCCATTTCCTAATTAATACATTAGCTTCGTAATATATCTCACTCGGTCTTACAGTTTAATGGGTATACGCGGACAATACAAATAAATGAACCGTCTACATTTATATTAAACATTCTTACCTTTTATATATTTTCTTTACTATAACAAGTCGCTTTTCTAACTTTGGTATATGATATTATGTATTTTTTCTATTGTACCTCAGAGCACTATCTACATAAGTGTGCCAACAAATATAAGACTACTGATATGCAACTCAAGCATGTATGAGCAGGAATCCACATATGCTAGAGAAATACTCAATTTCTGATGGAAATAGTGCTAATTTCAAACTTAGTTTTTTGACGTTTCCCTAAACTTTTCTTGCCAAAACCGAACCAAAGAATAATAATAGAAAAACTACATGTATCAATGGGATAATTGAGCCTCTCATATTTAGTATACAGTGTGTTTCTATGTGTTCATACTTTTTCTTTCACCATGAATTTTGTATCTATCTGAGTATGTGTACTTAAATATCTTGATAGTGGATTCCATAAATGGATAAGGAGAACAAGCGTATTGCGGGGAATATCTAATCATGCCCCGATGGCCTCACCTAGTTTTGTGTCATCTAGGTGGTGAATTGACAAAGTAAGACAAGTCAACAAATGTCCAAACAACTAGTTATGGTAAACAAAACCAAGAGAAGCCCAAGAAGACAGATGAACTTGTCAGAACTGTAACTCCCAAAGTTGCACCATTACTTCAGGGAGACCCCACCTACGGCTCCAGTGTGTGCCGGACCCACACGTAGAGCTTCCCTCACCCTCCCATGCTGGGTCAGCCTAGACGGGGTAGTTTTTGCTTTTTTCTACTTTTTTTGGGGAAAATCCATATTTTGAAAAAATGTTTAGATGTAAAATATATTCACACTTAAAAATTGTTCAAATTTGAAAAAATCAAAATTTAAAATGATCAAGTTTGAAAATTGTTGGAACTTAAAAAAGTGCAAATATGAAAATGTTCAAAGTTGAATTTTTTTCAAATTATTCATATTTTAAAAAGGTTGAAAGTTAAAATGTTCAAAATTGTTCAAATTTAAATATGTTTGGCAATAAAAATGTTGAAATTTGAAAAAAAAATCAAATTAAAAACTGTTTATTTGAAATTTTTTGAAATTAAAAGTTCAGAAATAAAAAAATTCAAACTTTGAAAAACTTATTTAGATTTTCAAATAAAAAGAAACAAAAAATAAAAGAAAGATAAAAGAAAGATAAAAGAAAAGGACAAAAAAGATAAATGGAATAACACCAAAATGGAAAACCAGCGAAAGAAAACCAACTAATAGGCGGGAAGTTGGATTTACCGTTACTTGAGGATTGAGATTGCCAATCGTTGAGCGTACTGGGCCGCTTGGACCTTGGTTGTTCGTTTGAAGTAGTTGTAAACCGGACCGGTAAAAAACCTATTTAGGATAATAATTGGATACGAGAGCCTCCACCCTGTCAATGGATAGGGAGAGAATAAAATCTGGATAAATACCAATTCCTATTACTGATAAAAAGATACAGATTAAAATAAAGAGTTCGCGTGGTCCAGAATCCACAAAATTTGCGTTTGAAACATTAAAATAGCTTGTATCCATAGAACATCTGGGGTAACATAGATAATAAATAAATAGGCGTTAATATCATTCCTATTGCCATTTCAAAAGTAATTAGCATTTTTGGCATTAATAGAAATTTTGGTAGTAATTAGGCCCTTTTTTTTAGGGAATTTAGCGAAGCAAATGAGAAAGCACGGATACAACTACTACTAAATTCTCCTAAAAAAAATTTGCTTCGCTAAATCCTTTGATCAGTATCAGCACCACCTCCTGTACGCTGTAGTCTTCTGCTTGAGGGTCCTAGTATAAGAGCATCTCCACTCGTGCCCCCGTCGAGGCCCCCCGGCGAGCGTTTTTTCTATCCGGACGGCGTAATACGGTCCAGTCGTGCCCCCGGTTCCTCGTTTTCGTCCGGATTTGGCCCTTCATCCATCCGGCGAGCCCACGCCACCCCCGGCCCCCCGGGGAGCGCTCGGGGACTGCGGACGAGTGAAAAGCGGGGAAGGGCCCGATCTGTCGGTGACTCGACGCACGAACCCCACAGCCACGTCGCTCAAAATCTCCCCCACCCCTCGTATCTCTCTCGCCGCCGGCACCACCCCGCCGGCTTGTTGCCCAGATTCCGCCGCCCCTCCTTCCCCACCTGCCTATATTCCGCCATCTTTGGATGACGGCCTATCTGGCTGCTCTTCCGCCGGCCTGCTTGCTCCTCGTCGCTCGCGGCTCGGGTTGCCTCGACCACGCCCGCCAGGTGTTCGTCCATTTGCCTCGCCGGCCATGGACTCGGACGAAGAGGAGGAGCAGATGTTCGTCGAGCTTATGCAAGAAGAGATGGCAGCAGCCGCACAAGACGACGAGCACATGATGATCCTTGGTTGCTTGGCTAGCATGTACGCCGGACCGGCAAGCGGGTCGACGTGGTGGGTCGGCACGAGGTCGCCGGAAGTGCAAGCCGAGACAGCGAATGGAGGGCTACTGCATGTTGTACGCCGACTACTTCGCCGACAATCCATTGCACGGTGAGAGTGTTTTCCGGCGTCGTTTCGGGATGAGCGAAAGCTATTTCCGCAAATTGTGTATGCCATCCGCCACTTTGATCCCTACTTCGGATGCAAGGCGGATTGCACTCGGTTTGGTTGGATTTTCGTCACCTGCGAAGTGCACGGTGGCTATGAGGATGCTGGCGTATGGAGCTCCCGGTGATACTGCGAGATGACTATCTTCGGATGGCGGAGTCCACCGTCCTTGATTGTTTCTACCGGTTCGCGGGGCCGTCATAGCAGTGTTCGGGGACTATTACTTGAGATCACCCACCGTCGAAGACACTCGGAGGATCCTTGCAACAAATGAAGCTAGAGGTTTTCCGGGGATGCTTGGAAGCATTTACTGCATGCATTGGCAATGGAAGAACTGTCCGTTTGCGTGGCAGGGAATGTACAAGGGTCACAAAAAAGGCTGCACTGTGATACTTGAAGCGGTGGCTACCCATGATCTCTGGATTTGGCACTCTTTCTTTGGTATGCCTGGATCCAACAATGACATCAACGTCCTAAACTGCTCCCCGGTCTTTTCCAAGCTTGTTGAGGGTCATGCTCCCCGGTGGACTATGTGATCAATGGTCGGCACTACAACAAAGGATACTACCTTGCAGACGGTATCTATCCAAAGTGGGCAACATTTGTGAAGACTATCTCGAATCCTAGCACCCCCAAACTTTGCGAGTTTGTCAAGAAACAAGAAGCTTGCCGAAAAGACGTCGAGCGTGCATTTAGTGTCCTCCAGCAGAGATTTGTCTGTCGTCCGGTTCCCGCTATGACTTGGTCCAAAGATCAGATGTGGGAGGTGATGAACTGTTGTGTGTGCCTACACAATATGATTATTGAAAATGAGCGAAAGCATCCGGTTCCTCTGGCTGAGCAAGAAGCACCATATGAGAGAGAGGGTCCTCTTGCACAGCCTAATCACCAGGGCCTCCATCATGGGCCGCCTTCATTGCTATGCGTCAGGAGATTCGAGACTCTACAATGCATCAGCTGCTGCAAGGTGATCTAGTGGAGCACATATGGAGGCTCCGAGGCAACGCCAACGCCGACGCCAACTAGTCTGTCTAATTTGTTTGAAAAATTGTGAAATTGTGTGCTTCATTTGTTTCAGCACTTGTTAAACATTGTACTGATTATCGTCGAATTTGTTTCAGCAATTTTCGTACTCTTGGTCGCCGAACTTGTTAAATTTTATGTTAAATTTGTTTGAAATATGTCAAATGGTCGAGGTTGGGGGTTTCCTGCCGGGGGGACGGCTGGAACTTCGGCGCTCCCCACGCCAAATCTTCCTCCAATCCGGACGAAAATTTCGCCGGATTTGGGCGTGGGGAGCGCCAACGAGTGGGGATGCTCTAAGACGAGCACCATTCATCGGCCCTGCAAGTACTGTGGAATCTCGCGTGGAAATGGTGGTGCTGGTGCTGGTAGGGGCCGGCACATCCTAGTACGGACCATTGACTTAGATATAGCCTAAAAGCAACTCTAAGAGCATCTCTAGTGGTTCCTCTAAATGAGGATCTCTATATCTTCATATAGATGACCATCTATAAAGATTTTTTTTTAGATGTCCTAAGTTTTTTAGTGGAACGTCTATATCTAAACCGTCTATATTTTTGATTTAGTCACTGTCAAGTGGACCTCTTAATCTCAGATGTGTGTGGGGATACGTGCGCGGGGTAGGATTTTGCTTTGGATGGTCCTCGCTCCGTCCTCCAGATTTGGAGGATGAGTAGAGGAAATGGATGGTCCTCTATATTTAGATGGTCGTTTAGATGAGTCACTGAAAACATTTTTTCGTCATATATACACGTTTATATGATCATATAGAGGAGCCACTAGAGATGCTCTGACAAAGGTAAAATAGTGTAGTCAAAAGCACTTTTAGTACACATTTCAGATGATGTTAAACATGGTTTTGGCTATTTTGAAATGATGCAAAATATCGCCGTACACATTCAAACACTTATATTTTGACACGTTGAAACATAAAAACTTCGACGAACTCAAACAAAGACCATCCAACATATTTTGACACTTTCAAACTCATTCTAGTCCTAAATGGAATCTTACTCCTCGTCGGAACTACGCGCAAGGGCCTCCCAGTCAACACCCTTGTAGAATGCATCGTCTTCCTCCTGCTTCATCGTCAAGGGGCAGCCTCGTCTTCGCTCTTATTTTCCTCGACTTTGTTGTTCTTCGTTGCGTTCCTTGCGGCATATAACTCATATTCCACCTGCTCATCGGACTCGTGGGTGGTGAGCTGCCGCATGCGGAGGCGATACTCCCTACGCGGTAGTCGCCACGCTCTCGATTCAGAGGCGGCGTGGGGCCATCCCAAGGCAGCGCGGGTGGGCAGCGGCAGTGCGGATGGTTGTGGCCGGGTGCAAAGAGGCCGTATTTTGAAGGGGGAACGACACGGTGATAGGGATGGCCAGAACTGCTGGTGGTTTGGTGCGGAGGGGGCGGTATCGGCAGGAATCTACAACGGGGTGACCCAGGAGGAAGGAGAAAGTTCTGTGCGACCGTTAGGTTGGACGCGTTTAATACGATAGGAAAGCCGGTTGGTACCCCAAATTCCCAGCATGAGAGGGTATTTCTTTTGGGCTGCCCAGGAAAATATAGGACATATTCTAGGGAGCTTGTTTTTATTGCTTCTTATGTCGTAAAAATCATTTTTTGGCACAACTTTTAATTTGCATAATCTGTTGGAGATGCTCTATAGTCCTAGCTAGCTCGCATTAGGAAGCAGCAGCGAGAAGATCTTGGACCTCTAGTCCGCACCTGCTCCTAGCCAGGGATCTACCAGCCTAACTAATCTGGTGCCTGCTTTATTAATCAGCGCTAGTGTTTCGTACATGCATTTCCAGTTCCTTGCTTAAGTTGATGATGGCATGCCTTGCAAGACATTGCGAGCAAAAAGGCCAAGATGACCGGTGCGTGATTTGGCTTAATTTGGCATCAAACTGGCCGCTCGTACTGATCACGCAAGTTTCTGCTCACCAAATACTCAACGTATATATACGGCTACAGGTATATGGACACAATGTGAAGAATGATGTCAGCTAAATATTTTATTTTGTTTGTGTGTGTGTGGGCAGCATAATAGAATGAATCGAGAGAACATCTTCTGACCGTCACTGGTGGAAAAAACGGCTTCGGTCGCGGTTCGCAACTGCCATTGGTCGCGGTTGCGCAACCGCGACCAAGCAAGCGCGACTAAAGCCCACCCCCCTTTAGTCGCGGTTCCTTACGAACCGCGACTAAAGGCGCCTCCACGTGGCCGCCAGCAGTCCTTCGGGGCGGAGGACCTTTAGTCGCGGTTCTCCTGGCCAACCGCGACTAAAGGCCGCCGCAGGTTTAGGGTTTTAGCCCCCCCCCCCCTAAACCTGGTTTCTTTTTAGTTTGTATTGTTTTATTTTCTTTTCTGTTTTATTTTAATTTTGAAGGAGTTTCACATATTCTACGGTACTACATATACATGCATATGAACGTACAATTTCAAACAAATTTGAAATTAGAACAAAAAAGAAGTCAAGAGGAATTGACAATATATATTCAATATCGGATGACCATATACAATTTTGAACAAGTTTCCATACATATGATTTACTGCATATGAAGTTCTACGTCCTCTACATAGTGTTCTCCTCTAGGATCGATGACTTCCTTCGCGATCCATCCAGCTAGTTCCTCTTGAAGTGGTCGGAAGCGAGCTTCTAGACTAAGCGTCTTCCGGAGGTTATTCCTCTTGATGTTGTTCTCACACGAAACCCGCTCAGAGGTGTATCTCCGGATCATCTCACAAACATAGTATCCACATAGATTGGTCTCCTTTGGCTGAATATCCCCAGTCCCAGACACTACCCTTTTAAATTGTAGCTCTTTTTTGAATTCACCGACTTTTGTGTTTACGAACCGTGTCCAAACCCTACGAGGTAAAGAAAATTAAATGAACAAGAGAGTTATTAGTTACTTGATATTAGGAAATGAACAAAATAGGCGGATCGATATAGAGCGCAAGTGAATGAAAATATATAATTACTTCTGCATCATTTTTCTCATGTCGGCCCAAAGCTTTGCATTCAGATTCAGAGAGTCGTGGACGAGAACTGTGGAGTCGTGAAATTCAATTACTAGCAGAATCCAGTGGAACCTGCGGACACGATACATGCACAGTCATGCATAATTAACTCATCGATTAGCCACATACCTTGCATGGAGTAAACAAAAGAGAATGTGCTCAAGACAGAAACACTCACCCAAAATGGTAAGGAAATAGAATATCACTTTTGAGTTCCTGCCTTGAAAAAAACTGCCACGGAGTCGGCCTCCACGTCGGCGGGAAAATGTTCTAACACATATGAATTAACGATTTGTGGGTCAATGAACCCAACATCATGGATGTTCCTTATTATGCATTCCCGCTTCTTCATTCTGCATACACAACAAGATAGTTAGGACAATATATATATATATATATATAGTGCAGGCAATGAACGAGATGGGGTAGAAATAAATCACTTACAGAACGTAGCAACTGATGATAGATTTATCGAGCTCGCGCAGATTGAAAAGCTGGAACAATTCACTCCGATGAATTTGTACATAGTAATGTTTGAAGTGATGCTCAGGTCTAACTTCCGCATAAATATAGTCTTTGGCGTTTTTTAATTTTATGTAAGCCTTGTACCAATTTAGCAGACCTGTCATTTGTGGAGGTAGATCCTTTTCCTGCGCAGGCTCGATGAGAGGCCCATTCGACACATATGTAATTACTACGTCCTTCATTGTTGGCGCCTCATCAAGGCCTAACACTGCACGAAGAGTCAGACCTAAGTTGGCCGCTTGTTCTGTGGCACTCTCTACAGTCAATCCATGTGCTGCCGCAGCTGCTATGATATCGGGGGCATCCGGACCGGCGGCTTTCACTATGAGAGGGGCGATGGATTGTTTACTCTGTTCCCCGAGCTGGGCAACTTGTTTCCCCTCTTTTTTACTTTCTAATTCTTTCTCGGCCTCCTCCAAGGCTTTCTTCTCCTGCTTCTCCGCCAACTCTTGCTTCTCCTTCAAGATGAGTGCTTGCCTACGAAGTTCACGTGAATAGTTGTCAGGCAGATTCTTCGCGGCTTGGGACGGTTCGGTCAAAAATGACTTAGCCCACTTCTTTTGCTTGTCGAATATATCGGCTTGGGCTCGGGCTCTCTTTTCGCCTTGCATTCCGCCTTCCATTTCTCATGGTGAGCAGCTGCGGCCGCGTCGACTTCCTCGGCACTACGTTCCCAAGGCCTTGTGGGGAGAGGCTTCAGTGATGGCTCCGGTACCTTTGTGATCTTAGGTACATAAGGCTCCGGGTTAATAGTCCAGGACCGCTTCAGCTTCTTTGCCGGGGGCGGCTGCTTCTTCGCCGGAGGTGGACTGGGGGGCGGCGTCTGCTTACCCGCCGGAGGTGAATTGGGGGGCGGCGTCGGCTGACGTGAAGGAGGTGTAGGTGAACCACCACCACCACCGCCGCCGCCACCGCCGCCGCCACCACCACCGGAGGGGGGTGGACTTGTTCGCCTTGGCGCCTCGTCTAGAAACTTGATAAACTTCTTTTTCCAGAGAATAAACTGGCGCTTGACACCTCCAAGTCTTCTCTCCCCTTCGGGTGTAGCAATGTCAATCTCCAGGTCCTCAAACCCCGGGACTATTTCCTCCACCGTGACACGAGCATAGCCATCCGCAATGGGGTTGTTGTGGTGGAGTGCTCCGAGCTCACATGGCAAAGCACCGCCGATGGCTACCTTCGTGGACATGTTCCCGGTAGGATAATGCAGATGACATTCTTTCATCGCCTTTACATCGTCCACGGGGTAGCGAGGAGGCTCCGGTGCAGTAATTTGGATCTCCGGTGCATCAGTAGCCGGCTGGACCTCCGTGGAAGCCACGCTGCTTCTCCGCTGCTGGCTTCCGAGATCCGCTGGATGATCTTCATGCATCCCAGCTGCCGATCTCTCCTGTACTAGTATAGACAGGATTTTCTTCATCTCATCGACTTCCGATGCCAACCGCGCCACAACATCTGCATCCCGATCCGACTTTCTCTTACGGCTTCTGTAACCGTATGGGTCATCGTCTCGGGAGAACCCTTCTTTCCACGTAATGTTCCCGGGCATGCCTCGTACATGTCCTCCGTGTTCGGGATTCCCGAGGGCTCTTGTCGGCGCGTCGTTCTCTCCGTTGAACTTGATCTTCCCCTCTTGAGCATCCCTCATTGCGTCAATAAGGGCTTGGGTGGGTTTAAACATTTTTTTCCCGTAAACACACGCCCCTGTCTCCGGGTCTAGCGTTCCCCCATGCCCGTACCACCAGCTTTTGGCCCTTCGGTCCCATCCCTCCGTACCTGGACGGATTCCTCGCCTCCTCAGCTCGTTCTCCATTTTCTCCCACTTAGGCTCCCAAAAGCGATACCCTCCTGGCCCCATAACATGATTGTACTCCTTCTTAGCCGCATTTTCCTTATTTTTTTTTCGATATTTCAATGAAATGCTCCGATTTCTTCCGCTTCACAAATTCTGGCCAATCATGTTCAAGTCTCTCATACTGTCCTTTGAATTCCGGAGTCTTGTTCTGGTTGACATAGTCACGGGCTAGATTTTGCTTGAATTTCCGGAATGTATCGGCCATCTTACCAAGAGCGAAGTGTTTGAGTAGCCTCCTCCTCTCCTTGTTTTCCTGAATCTTGTTACCCTCCTCATCGAATTTGTGGTATTCCGGAGGTAGGATGAAATGCTCCATAAGCTTTTGAAAGCAATCCTTTTTAGTTCTCTTGTCGACAAAAGTGAAACCAAGACGTGCCTTCTTTGGCTCATTCCACTCCCGGAGGGTGATCGAGATGTTGTCTCTAACAACGGCTCCGCATTGGTTGATAAACTTGGTGGCGTGCTTCGGGGCTCCAGCGGCCTGCCGGTTGCACTCGTCGACAACCTCGATGGTATATGTTTCTCCTGGTTTGAGCGTCTTGGTTGCGCCACGCTTTGACGACGACGTACTCGATTTTTTCGACGATCCGGCCGAGGGCTAAAATAAGAAAGAGAGTCGCGCGTGTTAGTACACACATATTTATTCAAATCGGTAAGTTTGTATCACCGGAGGCAAAATGTATATATATACCTCGGCGCCGGAGCTGGTTGCTACTTGCAATTGAAGATCGTCGTTTATCGACGTTTCTTCCCCATCATCTTGCCGACGGCCTTCATCTTGACCGTCAAGATTCGGATAAGAAGAAATATCCTCTTCATCTTGTTCGGTCGGCACATAAGGAATATCGCCTTTTATGATGCCAAATATCTGTTCTTCAACTTCTTGATCATAGTTGTCCATAATCGGGTCAGCTCTATCGTCTGCCATATGTCAGTCCTGAAAACATGTAGTAAAAACTAATTAATTAAGTGCGGTGTCGAAAGGGCGGTGGCAAAAGGAGAGAGGGCGGTGGCGGTGGCGAAAGGGGGGCGATGGCGAGGAAGGGCGGTGGCGAGCTAGGGTACTTAGGAGGGGGCGAGGAAGGGGTGGGCCGGAGAGGGTGTCGTCGCGGAAGAGCCCCGTATACGCCGTATATTTAATTTCCCCCTCCGTATACGCGCGCGGTGGTTAAGTTATTTTGTTAAGTTATTTTTGTTAATTACAATTTTGATTAACAAATTTTAAGTTAAATATTTTGTTAAGTTTAAATTTTTGTTTATATTATATATTTTGGCGAAAGGGCGCGCGGTGGCGCGCGGTGCCGACAACACACACAAAAAACGCGCGTTTACGGAGGGGGCGGCGAGGGGGGCGCGGCGCACAACTAGTTTTTAAACTTCGAGGCGCCGCCCCTCCGTATACGCGCGGCGTCGCGGTGTTTTTTTTTTTGTTAAAAATTTGTTCAGTTCAAATTTTGGTTAAGTTATTTTTTGGTTAAGTTAAATTTATTGTTTTAAGTTAAAATTATTGTTAAATTAAGTTAAAATTTTATTAAGTTAATTTTATTAAGTTAAAATTTTATTAAGTTAATTTTTTAAGTTAAAAATTAAGTTAAAATTATTGTACTGTGCCCCTCTCCCCCGTGTGTACGTGTACATGCATGTATGCGGCGGCCGGCGCCGGCGCGCGGGCGGTACGGGACGGCGGCCGGCGGAGAAGGCGCGCGGGCCGGGGCCGGGAACGGCGGCGGAGACAGGCGAGGCGCGCGGCCGGCCGGAGGCGCGCGTTGGTCGTCGGCGCGGCGTACTGTGAGGCGCGCGGCGAGCTCGATCGTGCGCGGAGAGAAGACGTACGTCGAGGGCGGAGGCGGCGCGGGGACGACACGCGGCGGCGGCGGCGCGGTGACACGCGACGGCGGCGGCGTTGGGCGGCAGCGCTTCGCGTCGAGGGCGGCGGCGTCGAGGGGCGTCGAGGCGCAGCAGCACTCTGGATCGCGGCGGAGAAGAAGGTAATGGAGCGGCGCGAACCGTCGCGCCAATTTATAGGGGGAGGCCTTTGGTCGCGACCAAAGTGTTTTTCGCCGGGTTTTCGGTTTCCCGCGCGGAGAGACCCTTTAGTCGCGGTTGGTGACCCCAACCGCGACTAAAGGTGTTTTTTTAAATACTTTTCATTTAAAAATCTTAAAAATACATATAATATATCAATAAATTCAGAAAAATAAAAATAATTCATTTAAAAATCTTAAAAATACAAATAATATATTAAAAAATTCCGAAAAATAAAACTAATTCATTTAAAAATCTTAAAAATACAAGTAATATATCAAAAAATTCAGAAAAATAAAACTAGTTCATTTAAAAAATTTAAAAATACAAATAATATATCAAAAAATTCAGAAAAATAAAACTAATTCATTTAAAGTTCTTCCGACCAGTTCTTCCCACCAGTTCTTCCCGCCGCCTCTGTCTTTCCGGCGCCGGCCCCCTCTTCCCGCCTCTGTCTTTTCGCCGGCCCCCTCTTCCCGCCTCTGTCTTTCCGCCGACCCCCTCTTCCCGCCTCTGTCTTTCCGCCGACCCCCTCTTCCCGCCTCTGTCTTTCCGGCGCCGGCCCCCTCTTCCCGCCTCTGTCTTTCCGCCTTTAGTCCCGGTTGCACCCACCAGCCGGGACTAAAGATTAGATGACCCAGCTCTGGATTCCTCTTCTTCCCGCCATTTCTTCCCCTGTCTTCCCGCCTCTTTCTTCCCGCCTCTTTCTTCCCGCCAATTTCTTCCCGCCAGCTCTTTCTTCCCGCCTCTTTCTTCCCGCCACTTTCTTCCCGCCTCCTGTCTTCCCGCTCCCATTTTCCCGCCATTTCTCACTACATATATGTTGCCCGTCTTGGCCAGCATTATCACATCTCTACAATCTCTCATCACTCTCTCATGGCTTCCACCGCACCCACTCTAACCTACCAGCAGGTGGAGGAGCTTTGCGCCTCGAACTACCCTTGCCCACCGGGCTACCGCGTCCCCGCCGGTCCGGAGCCTAAGCGCCGGCGGCGTGCCGGTCCCTCCCTCCCTCGGGGTACCGCGCGCCGGGCAGCCATCACGAACCACTATTACCTCGACCTCAAGCCGGAGCAGCGGATGAATCCCGCCGGCATCCCGATAACCAGCATACTTGGGACGCCTTCTTCATCAATCGGCGTGAGAGGGCGCTCGCCGTGTATGAGGAGGACGGTCCGCCTCCCGGGAACTTCCACGAGGCCGGCCGTCGGCTATGGTGGTACGGCCGGACTCCGCGAGCGTCATGGACTACATCACGGCCGGCGATATCCCCCGCCTGCGCTACCCTCAGTTCGAGCCACGAGCGCCGCCCGACGACAGCGACGACAGCAGCGACGACGACGGCGGCAACTTAGAAGGCGACGACTACCAGAACAACGGCGGCGACTATGAAGACTACGAGTATTCATATTATACGCCTAGGCAGGAGTATGACTAAATCACTCCAAATTTCATGTATCATCAGTGCTATCTCTCGAATCAATCGAATCATTCGAAAATGGACACCAAACACATCACGGGCAATATAATTCACATGATCCATTCAACAAAGTTTGGTACAATAAATTATTACACATCATTTCTTCCCTTGTGTCCCTGCTTGCTTACGATTGGGCCGTATCCATGGAGCATCCTCATCATTTAACTTAATGCTTGGATCGGTGTTCACTTTGAAGGGCGGAATTTCACCAAACATATTATAATCTTCCGACATGTCCGTCTTGTCCTCCACTCCCACGATGTTTCTTTTCCCTGAAAGAACAATGTGGCGCTTTGGATCATCGCATGATGTACCGATCGTTTTCTTATCTTTCCGTTTCCTCGGTTTGCTACTCATGTCCTTGACATAGAAAACCTGAGCGACATCTTTCGCTAGGACGAATGGTTCGTCAAGGTAACCAAGATTGTTGAAATCCACCATTGTCATTCCGTATTGCTGGTCCACCTTTACCCCACCTCCTCGTTAGCTTGAACCATTTGCACCGGAACAAAGGGACCTTGAAGGAGGGTCCATAGTCAAGTTCCCATATCTCCTCTATGTAACCATAATATGTGACCTTTTGCCCATTCTCGGTTGCTTTGCATCAAAGTGGACACCACTTGTTTTGGTTGGTGCTCTTTTTATCTTGGGCGATCGTGTAAAATGTATTCCCATTTATCTCGTACCCTTGGAAAGTCGTTATAGTCGAAGATGGTGTCTTGGCCAACATGTACAGCTGATCTACAACCTCATTGTCACTCATTAAATGTTTTCTCAACCAACTGCCGAAAGTCTCCATGTGGGCCTTCCTAATCCAGGATTCAGGCTTCCCCGGGTTGTCCGAGCGTAAAATATTCTTGTGTTTCTCAAAGTACGGAGCCACCAAGCTGGAATTGGTCGAACTCGTGTGGTGTGCTTCGGTCGGAGAATGGCCGTCCATACATATCGTTGATTTCCTTCCGATCGTGCCTTTTCCACTTAGTCTCCCTCGTGCCGCGATCGAGGAAGACCAATCGGCTTAAGGTCGGGAACAAAGTCAACACAAAACTCAATTACCTCCTCATTTCCATAGCCCTTGGCGATGCTTCCTTCCGGCCTAGCACGGTTACGAACATATTTTTTTAATACTCCCATGAACCTCTCGAAGGGGAACATATTGTGTAGAAATACGGGACCGAGAATGGAAATCTCTTCGACTAGGTGAACCAGGAGGTGCGTCATAATATCGAAGAAGGATGGCGGGAACACCAACTCGAAACCGACAAGACATTGGACCACATCGTTCCGTAACCGTGGTAGAACTTCCGGATTGATTACCTTCCGAGAGATTGCATTGAGGAATGCACATAGCTTCACAATGGCTACTCGAACATTTTCCGGCAGGAGCCCCTCAAAGCAATCGGAAGCAATTGCGTCATAATCATGTGGCGGTCGTGAGACTTCAGGTTTTGGAACTTTTTCTCCGCCATGTTTATTATTCCCTTTATATTGGACGAGAATCCGGACGGGACCTTAATACTGCTCGGGCATTCAAAAAAGATGACCTTCTCTTCTTTGGTCGGAGCGTAGCCGGCACGACCTTGAAACCATTCCGGATGCTCGGTCATCGGGGTCTTTCAAGCGTTGCTCGGTCCTGCCGTGCTTCCTTTGTATCATTTGTCTTCCCATACACGCCCAAGAAGCTTAGCAGGTTCACGCAAATATTCTTCGTAACATGCATCACGTCGATTGCAGAGCGGACATCTAGGACTTTCCAATATTCTAGCTCCCGTAATATAGATTTCTTCTTCCACATGGGTGCGTGCCCGTCGGCTCCCTTCGGAATTGATTGTCCGCCGAGACCCTTTCCAAAGATGACTTTCAAATCCTTGACCATATCAAATACCTCAAGCACTCAGTGCGTTCCGCAGGCTTCGGCCGGTGATCTGCCTTGCCGTTGTAATGCTTGCCGCGCTTTCTTACGTTATGATTTTTGGGAAGAAATCGACGATGCCCCATGTACACGTTCTTCTTACAATTTGGCAAATGTACACTTTCGGTCTCATGTAAGCAGTGCGTGCATGCATTGTATCCCTTATTTGATCTGTCCCGAAAGGTTACTAAGAGCGAGGCCAATCGTTGATGGTTACGAAAAGCAACGCTCGTAGGTCAAATTCCTCTTCTTTGTGCTCATCCCACACACGGACACCAGGTCTGCCCCACAACTGTAAAAGTTCATCAACTAATGGCCTTAGGTACACATCGATGTTGTTGCCGGGTTGCTTCGGACCTTGGATGAGCACCGGCATCATAATGAACTTCCGCTTCATGCACAACCAAGGAGGAAGGTTGTAGATGCATAGAGTCACGGGCCAGGTGCTATGGCTGGAGCTCGCTCGCCGAAAGGATTCATGCCATCCGTACTTAGACCAAATCTTATGTTCCTTGCGTCAGCTGCAAAATCTTTAAACTCTCTGTCGATCTTTCTCCATTGCGTTCCATCCGCGGGGTGTCTCAACTCCCCGTCCGACTTACGATCCTCTTTGTGCCATCTCAACAACTTGGCATGCTCTTTGTTCCTGAACAGACGTTTCAACCGTGGTATTATAGGAGCATACCACATCACCTTGGCAGGAACCTTCTTCCTGGGTTTCTGGCCCTCGACATCGTCACCAGGGTCATTGATACGTCCAAAACGTATCTACTTTCCCGAACACTTTTGCTATTGTTTTGCCTCTAATTTGTGTATTTTG
>NC_061514.1:27038649-27087415 GCF_022539505.1 Lolium rigidum | reverse complement strand
TGTTGACGTCGAAACCCACCGACGGGCAGCGATCGGTCAACACCGTAGAGCCGGGAACAACTAGGGCTGCGGCTGGCCCTGGCCCCTCGCAGCGACGGCCCGCAAAGCCTCCCGGTCGCGCGCCGATGCAAATTGCAAGGGCGTGCCACCTGACCTATACCCGGTCGAGAAGGTGTGGATGATGCCTCGCTTAGTTTCCTCGCAGGGCACACACGTACACGTTAAATACGAGCCTCGATCGGCTCTCAGGTTATCCCGTGAATCGGCTCATGGAGCCGATCCACCCATGATTCGTCCAAGGTGGCCGAATATATGGTGGTCCTGCTTGATCAAGATAAAGCATATGAGATCCACGACGATTTAGGGTTTTCACCGCATAATCGGATCATCCTACTCACGATTGGGCCTCGCGCTCGCGCACGGTGATCGTAAGCCAAACCTAGACAAGGCCTAAAAACCAACACGAGGTTGATCCTCGGAACGTCCCGTCTAGGGCCAGCAAACTACACCCTACACGCCGCTGGATCCTCCAACCCTTTGTAAGGCCTAACTATTGCAGATGTTAAACTAATCCTTGATGAATCAAGGAGCAACCGTAACGGATCAGATCTACTAAATAATGATCAAGCGGGGTGCCGCCCCCGCACCCATGATGAGGTACAAGGACGGCTAGATGCGCAAGGGTTGCACTACAACAGCATATGATACTAAGAACAATGCTAACCCTAACACATCTATGATAACTACGTTGCTCGCCATCAAAAAGGCTTCAAGCACGAGCAACGCATGAACAACGTAGGCAGGCTCGTGCTGCCTAGATCGCAAGATGCGATCTAGGCAGCATGGTGCTTACCGGAGAAACCCTCGAGAGGAAGGGGTTGGCGATGCGCCGAGATTGGTTTGTGTTGAACGTTGGTTGTTGTTTATTCCATAAACCCTAGATACATATTTATAGTCCAGCGGACTTTCTAATGTGGACGTGCACCAAACCGTGCACGAGATAAATTCTAACTTCTACATAACCTACTATAAAGATACACGGGCTAACTAGCCCAAACTTGGCAAACAAGGCCGATTCACATATCTCTTCTATATGTATATCTTCAAATCCGTCTTGATCGCGGCCCACCTCTCGGCTTGGTCAAATTCTCGGTGATAACACATGCCCCCTCGGTTTTGGAAATGACATTTCCAAAATCATTACGCTTTTCCTTCGTCGGGTCATGTCGTGGCAGAGCGGTAACCGTCGCAGAGTCCTTCATCATGACAACTTGCCTTCCCAACCCCTCCGCACGATTTGACGAGCTTCGCACCACGTCCTCGGAAACTCGTTTGAGCATTAAATCTCCAAGATACCCCCTTTATTTAACCGCATCAAACAGTTCTCTTCCTCATCCCCTTCGCATTAGCCTTCAAAAACCCTCCTCTCGCCACCATGTCTTCGTCTTCTTCGTCTTCCTCCTCATCGGATCCTTCTTATGTGTCCTCTCCCATCCGAGAGTCGACGCTCGAGTGGGGTACGCCGGCGGCGTACGACATTCTTGCCCCAACGGCGTGGGACCAAAAGGACCACGACTTCTCCGTCCGGTCGCAGGATGACAAATCCCTGACCGACGGGGAGAGTGACCCCCTCCTCCTTGCTGACGGGGACCCGGAGGAGGAGAGCGACGACGATCGCCTCTCCTGGGCGGACTTCACCACCTCCGAGGAGGAGGAGGAGGAGGAGGAGAACAGCTTCTCCGACGAGCCCCCGGCCAAGCGATTTTGCCCCTGGCCGGGGAACCTTAGCGACTTCAACAGCGACGACGACGCTGACGAGGAGGATGAAGACAACGAAGGCCCCGCCGGCGACCGCTGGAGCAGCGACGAAGAGCCGGCAGGGAGCAGCGCCGACAGCGGTGATGACGGCGACGATGAGGGCAGCAATGGCCCGTAGATGGGATCCTTAGACTAGGATCAGCAGTAGTAGATAGGGCACTGTATCCCCTAGCAACTCCTTTTGAGAGCAATTTTAGCTCTTTATGTAAGAATCTGGCTATCAATGAAGAACTCTCCTTAATTTGATCTTGCCGATTCCTTGTATGCTAATTTAGCCAGTTATCCCTCATCTAGCTTTGCCGACCGCTATCCTGATCCATGCTCCATGAGCCGATGGCAACGCACCGGACTCTTATGAGAAATTTTGAGATAGATCAATTCAGACCCAAGATTCCCATCGAGCAGGACCAAACCGTAGTCGCGCAAACCTTAAACCTCAGAAATCCAAACCCCCTGAGCTTAATGTTTGAGAATTTTAGGACCACTGCTGCAAATCTTGACTGCTTACGACTTTTCTTGCGACGCTCTGTTCTTTGCAGCAACAAACTGGTCCAAAGCCTGTCAATTATGACGGCTTTCTCTTCGAATTAGTAGTTCCATTCTGCAAGAATCCGCCATCTTTTAACCAAACTGTGATACAGCCGACTCCAACAAGATTGGCTCCTCAGAACGAAAAACCCTTCAGGACGGGCTGCCCCCCGAGCCTCAGTCAAGGCGAGAATAGTAATGAACCAACCAGATACGTCAGCATTGGCTTCCACGTTATACCGCAGAACCGCACCGATTCCAATGAAATCGGCTTCTCATGGTAGGGATATTCCAGGGCAAGCTGAACCCCGAGCTTCTTCAGCTTTTATCAATGTAGCAGAAAAAACTTCTGCCCAAAGAGCCGATGCACCAAACAAGGCTTAGAAAGATCAACCACCCCCTTAAACTACGAAGCCCCAAATGTAGTGGCTCTCCAACTCCTTTGTGAGTTCCAAGTTGTAATACAGCAATCAACCGATTCTAACCAGATCGGCTTTTAAGAGCAGCGAACCTTCAGGGTGAGTTGTCCCCCCGAGCTTCTTTGGTTCAATGCGGGAGCTCTTTGACGAGAGTGTTGATGAAATTGTCGCCCTGATCATTGGCCGATCGTTGCCCTGATGAGAGTTCCGCAGCCAATTGGTTGATCATTGGCTGTTCTCATGATCCTAGCCCGATCTGCATGTTCACGTTGTTTCTTGTTGCTGGCCGGGGCTACGGTCCTTCGTCTTGCAAACTACTAGTGGTTCTAATGAACCAAAAGTGGCCCTGGGCTTCCATTTGCAACAGTTGTATTCCTTGAGTCGATGGCCATGCATCGGCTTTTTCGTATCCTTAAGTCGATGTCTGCGCATCGGCTGTGCTCAAAAAATTTTAATTTTTACGACCGATTTGCTTATGTATCGGCCCCCACTTTATCGAGAGTACATCTTGAACTGCTTCACACTCCGTATCCTCGTGTTCTATCCATCTAGGTGCCCCCGAGCCGATTCTCGTCAAGAAAATTGATGGTATCGGCTCTTTAGGTAGTCCCCGTTGGGTCAAATGTCGATCCCGTGCAAAATAGATGGTGGGGATAATTTTGGCCGATTGCTGGAATCGGCCTCCACGTTGCTTGCTCGGTGAAGGTTTTTGTAATGTTCCTCCACAAATTTTTGGGGCCGATCACAAGGATCAGCCTCACCACATTTGTCCATCGATGTTGTTCTTGTTACACGGTCAGTCCGGTGGATAGAACCAGCCTTACCCCGTTCCTTGTCACATCGATGCGTTCGCAGTCGTCCAAATTGATGCCCGAGAGTGGTTCTTGACCTGATGTCTCCCAAATGCCCATGCCGGCTGTTGAAATCTCGGCTGAATCATCGGCGTGGACGACTTCCACTTCATCTCCATCCCACTCGTATTAGGCATTGGTGCATCGTGGATGGGATGCAACAGCTGGCGTGGATCCAATCCCTCCCTAATAGTACAAGATAGGTGCTTTTGCTGTCGACAATAAAGAACGTCGTAGGGACAGCTCTTCCTTCCTACGGTCGGATCCACGTTTAGAACACCTTGTGCGTCGGATGCTTGGCCGTTGAAATCGCTCGGTGTTACATTGGTTTTGATCAAATCCGAGCCGGAGCGTCCCAACCGACGTAGCATGGAGTATGGCATAATGTTGATCGCCGCTCCGTGTCCACCAACATCTTGTTGACAAGCTGCCCATTGATGTAACCTCGCAAGTACAGTGGCCTTCAGATGCTCGTAACTCCTTTCTCGTGGCTTCTCGAAGATGACCGGCCGTGGGCCGCAGATCCAATTGCGCCACGAGTGCTTCATATAACCTTGGAGCGCTAAATTCCGCTGGAAGGACGAAGACCATGTTTGTGCCAGCCGATGTTTCATCATCGGCTTTCCTTTGCTTAGGGCGCCACTCTTTCCTTTGTGGCCGACCTTCTTCATCCAGGGTTCGCTGAATTTTGGCGGCCAGGTCAGGCCGTGCCTTCCTCAACGTGTGCAGATATAACCTTTCGGCTTCTTCCAACGCGCGTAGTCGCTGAACCCTTCGTTTTTGGGAGCGGCTGAGCCCATCAGGACACCATCTTGGCCGATGATACTTATCCTCTTCATCATCGTCCTCTAGTTCCTCGCGACCTTCCATCTGAATGGACTCCTTAGCTGTACCCTTCTTCTTTTGTTTACATTCTGGGCAATTGCCGATCGTTGGTAATCGGCTCATTCCGGAATCCCAGCAGTGTCTGAAGAAGGGGCAGTCCCAGTGCCTATCCACGTCGTCCGGCTCCCTTGACCCTCTTCTAGCGTGACGTTCGTACCCGTCGTTGCCTCCGTCACGCTGACGGTACCTCCTGTCCTCTGCATTAGACCGATGACTTCTTTTATCGTCTTCGTCGTAGTGCCGACGTCGGTCATATTGCTGCTCATACTTGTTGAGGAGATGTACGGCGCGTGGGTGTTGATACCATATGCTTTTCACCTCCTCTGTGGTTAGGTACCGTCTATCGTCGCCTTGGGGCCGGCCGCGTGGAGCGGCCTCCTCTTCAGCTTTGTCATGGGAGTGGCCGCTTTCCGCCTTGTCTTTGTCATGGCGGCTTGCGAGCCCTGCCATGTTGATGCCAAAGGAGAACTCTGGCTTCCTTCTGCGGTGGCTAAGATCCACCATGTTGACACCAGGCCGCGGGCGCGTGTCTCCATTGAGCTTGATGTCGTGCGAACGGGTCTTCTCACAGGAGCCGACGAGTTCGGTTTCGAGGACTGCCTTGACCTTGTTATGCTTCTTCTTGAGCTTGTCAGCCAGGTCCTCGTGCTTGACCGGAGTTTCTTCCGCCATCTCCGATGTAGACGGCGATGTGGTTGATGTTGAGGATCGTCCCACCGGGCGTGCCAGAATGTGTTGACGTCAGAAACCCACCGGCGGGCAGCGACTGGTCAACACCGTAGAGCCGGGAACAACTAGGGCTGCGGCTGGCCCTGGCCCCTCGCGAGCGACGGCCCGCAAAGCCTCCCGGTCGCGCGCCGATGCAAATTGCAAGGGCGTGCCACCTGACCTATACCCGGTCGGAAGGTGTGGATGATGCCTCGCTTAGTTTCTCGCAGGGCACACACGTACACGTCAAATACGAGCCTCGATCGGCTCTCGAGTTATCCCGTGAATCGGCTCATGGAGCCGATCCACCCATGATTCGTCCAAGGTGGCCGAATATATGGTGGTCCCGCTTGATCAAGATAAAGCATATGAGATCCACGACGATTTAGGGTTTTCACCGCATAATCGGATCATCCTACTCACGATTGGGCCTCGCGCTCGCGCACGGTGATCGTAAGCCAAACCTAGACAAGGCCTAAAAACCAACACGAGGTTGATCCTCGGAACGTCCCGTCTAGGGCCAGCAAACTACACCCTACACGCCGCCGGATCCTCCAACCCTTTGTAAGGCCTAACTATTGCAGATGTTAAACTAATCCTTGATGAATCAAGGAGCAACCGTAACGGATCAGATCTACTAAATAATGATCAAGCGGGGTGCCGCCCCTGCACCCATGATGAGGTACAAGGACGGCTAGATGCGCAAGGGTTGCACTACAACAGCATATGATACTAAGAACAATGCTAACCCTAACACATCTATGATAACTACGTTGCTCGCCATCAAAAAGGCTTCAAGCACGAGCAACGCATGAACAACGTAGGCAGGCTCGTGCTGCCTAGATCGCAAGATGCGATCTAGGCAGCATGGTGCTTACCGGAGAAACCCTCGAGAGGAAGGGGTTGGCGATGCGCCGAGATTGGTTTGTGTTGAACGTTGGTTGTTGTTTATTCCATAAACCCTAGATACATATTTATAATCCAGACGGACTTTCTAATGTGGACGTGCACCAAACCGTGCACGAGATAAATTCTAACTTCTACATAACCTACTATAAAGATACACGGGCTAACTAGCCCAAACTTGGCAAACAAGGCCGATTCACATATCTCTTCTATATGTATATCTTCAAATCCGTCTTGATCGCGGCCCACCTCTGGCTTGGTCAAATTCTGGTGATAACACATGTTTAGTTCCAATTTATTAATATGAGTAGCATGTCATGGATGTTTGCTTGCATTGTTTTATTCATAAGTAAGTATGGCATTGTGGTATCCTCCTCTGAATAATTCATTTATATCGACTTGGCACATGCTTACGCATGCATATGACTGAACGAAAAGTCAATTAAGCCTCGATGATTTATATTGCTTCAGAGTTCTTGTATCACTTTTATGCTTCCGTTAATTTATTTTGCCGCAAGCATGATTATGACAGTTACTGCTCTCTTGATTTGTCGCTCCCTAGTCTTTTGCTAGCCTTCACTTGTACTGAGCGGGATCGCCGCTCGTGCTTCCAAACACCTGAAAACCAAGTTGTTCCAAAGTGTTCACCATAAATACCTATGCATGGCATTTCAAACCATTCCAAGTAAATTCTCATGCGCTACCTTTAAAACTTTCAAAATGCTTCTCAATTTGTGTTAATGTTTCATAGCTCATGAGGAAGTATGTGGTGTTTAGCTTTCAACCTTGTCATTTACTTTTGACGGACTCTCATATGGACTAGTGGCACATCCGCTTATCCAATAATTTTGCAAAAAGAGTCGGCAATGGGATTCCCAGATCCCGAATTAATTAACTTAAATAGACACTCCTCCATGGTTTGTGATTGTTGGACGGCACCCGAAGGATTCGGTTAGCCATGGCTTGTGTGAGCAAAGGTTGGGGGAGTGTCATCATCATAATAAAACTTAAATAAAAAGGCACTCCTTCATGGTATGTGATTGTTGGCAGGCACCCGAGGATTCGGTTAGCCATGGTTTGTGAAAGAAAGGTTGGAAGGAGTGCCAACCAAAAATAAATAAAATGGGAGCCGCTCTTGTGAGTCCGGTTGATGAGGTAGTTAGTGTACCCATTACCATTCGTTGACAACAACAAACACCTCTCAAAAATAATTTTACTCCTCGCTTTACAAATGAAAAGCTCTAGCGCATGTTAATCCCCTGCTTCCCTCTGCGAAGGGTCAATCTTTTACTTTTATGTTGTGTCTCCATTCTTTCTTTGAGCACTATCTTGAGAGCACAACTTGTCATTCTTAGTATAATATGCTTGTCTCAAAATATGATTGATTGTGGTATAACTTTGATGCTTTTATCTTTGACAATCACTACTTCTAGTCTTTCTATGAACTCCGGAGGTGCCTCGGCATTTATGTTTTGCCGATCAAATACGAGTGCAAGCGAGATACCACTTTATCATATTCTCTTATGAACATTGCAATCTTGCTTATATACATGATTCATGGTGCTTATTATTAATTGTTGGTACCTCTCCATGATTGACATAGCTGTTGGATGATCTTATTTGCATGTATCTCATTATGAACTGCTTAAGTATTAGCCATAGCATGAGAATATATACATCATATGAGCAAATGTGTTCGTGAAAGTTCTTTTATCGCTCGGTTGTTAATCGAATTGCTTGAGGACAAGCAATAAGCTAAGCTTGGGGGAGTTGATACGTCCAAAACGTATCTACTTTCCCGAACACTTTTGCTATTTTTTTGCCTCTAATTTGTGTATTTTGGATACAACTAACACGGACTAACGCTGTTTTCAGCAGAATCTGCTCCAGTGTCTCGTTTTTGTGCAGAAATCCAACTTTCGGGAAAATCCTCGGAATTTATGCGAAGGCCCTATTTTACCAAAATATTGACGGAGCCAGAAGGGCAAAGGAGGTGGAGGCCCGAGGGCCCCACACCACCAGGCGGCGCGGCCCAGGGGGGGCCCGCGCGGCCATGTGGTGTGGCCCCCTCGGCCAGCCTCCGACGCCCCCCTTCGGACTATTTATTGGTTTTGACCTGAAAACACACGGGGAGAAGTCGAAGTCGCCAGAAACCCTCCAGAGAGCCGCCACATCGCGAAACTCCGTCACGGGAGCCAGAAGTCTCCGTTCTGGCACTCCGCCGGGACGGGGAATTGGAGGAGATCTTCACCGCCATCACCGCCAACGCCTCTCCATCGACCAGCCATGTTTCCCCCATCCATGTGTGAGTAATTCCCCCGCTGTAGGCTGAAGGGGATGGTAGGGATTGGATGAGATTGGTCATGTAATAGTCATAAGATTGTTAGGGCATAGTGCCTAGTATCCGTAGATGTCACTTTTATGATATTGTTGCAACTTGTTATGCTTAATGCTTGTCACTAGGGCCCGAGTGCCATGATCTCAGATCTGAACATGTTATTGATTCATGAAGATATTCGTTGTTTATGATCTTACCTGCAAGTTGTATACACATGTCGCTGTCCGGAACCAATGGCCCCGAAGTGACGAAATCGGGACAACCGGAGGGATGGTAGTGATGTGAGGATCACATGTGTTCACGGAGTGTTAATGCTTTGCTCCGGTACTCTATTAAAAGGAGTACCTTAATTTCCGATAGTTTCCCTAGAGGCCCGGCTGCCACCGGCTGGTAGGACAGAAGATGTTGTGCAAGTTTCTCATTGCGAGCACGTACGACTAAATATGGAACACATGCCTATTGATTGATTAGTACTTGGATACCGTTTTATTATTATCTGCAAATTCCCATGCTTTGACTGTTACATGAGTTTCTCTCATCCATGCAACGCCCGTTAATCCGTCCCTGTGCCTACAGTATTTTAATCCTGCTGTTTACTATAATCACTACTGCTGTCTTTATTTCACCGCTGTTGTTATTTCACTATTCCTACTGCTATAAAACTGTTACTACTGATAAACTCTTGCGAGCAAGTCTCGTTTCCAGTGCAGCTGAATTGACAACTCCGCTCGTTAAGGCTTACAAGTATTCTTTGTCTCCCCTTGTGTCGAATCAATAAATTGGGTAATACTTCCCTCGAAGACTGTTGCGATCCCCTATACTTGTGGGTCATCGGTCATCGCCTACGATCTTATAACGCAATGCAGGTGCATACCGGGCATTCATTCAAATTCTCGTATTCACCGCGGTAGAGGATGCGATCGTTGATGCATGCATGTATCTTCGGAACCTCTAAACCTAGAGGGCGGACAACCTTCTTTGCTTCATACGTACCGGAGGGCAACTCGTTATTCTTTGGAAACATATTCTTCAACATTTTCAGCAAGTTTTCAAATCCCGGGTCGGCTACACCTTCCCGTGCCTTCCATCTCAAGCAAATCCAGTGTGCAGCCCAGCTTTTTCGGACCATTATCGCATCCCGGGTACAGCGACTTTTTGTGATCCTCTAACATGCGATCCAAATTCTCCCTCTCCTTTTCAGTTTCGCAGCGACTCCATGCATCAGCAATGGTCCGACCAAGATTATCAGCGGGCTCATCACGTGCCTCTTCTTGATCACCTTCCCCTTCACCTTCCCCATCTTCAGCATCATCCATGAAAGTATCACCGAAATGATCAAGATAGCTCTCATCGATGTCATCCCCTTCTTCATCTTCTTTCATAATAACCCCTCTTTCTCCATGCTTGGTCCAACAATATAGCTTGGCATGAAACCATGCCGAATCAGGTGCAGGTGAACTTCCCTTGAGGAAGAGTAACCCTTCTGATTCTTACAGTCAACACATGGACGAGATAACAAAACCCCCCGCTTGTTCGCATTAGCCACTACGAGGAAATCTTTCAAACCCGTAGTGAATTCGCCGGAGAGTCGGCTAGCGTACATCCATTGCCGATTCATCTGCATTATTATAATACAAAATATATAATTAACCATCATGCATTTGTTAAACTAAATAGAAATTAAACAATGAACTACACACATATGCATATTTTATCAATGACACATATATATGAAAGGTTCAAGTGTTGTTGCTAACCGCGATCGAGGAGGAAAAAATAAATGAGGAAGCTCGATCAAATGTGGCTCCGACACTTCATATCATGTTTGTTTCATGCTCTTGGGACATTTCATCAAACACCTTGTGTGCATAAGAGGAGCCAAAAGCAAACCCTACACCCCCTTGTGAAGTTTGTGAAGAGAAGTGGCACCAAATGGCTAAGTGCCGTGGGCTGGATGGTATATATAGGGGAGGGGCTTTAGTCGCGGTTGGCCTGTCCAACCGCGACTAAAGGCCTTTGGGCCAGGCTCGAGGACATTTAGTCGCGGTTGGCCGAGCCAACCGCGACTAAAGCCCCTCCCGTCCACCAGCCGGCCACCGAGCGCGCCGGGCCCGAGCCTTTGGTCGCGGTTGGCCAACCGAGCCGCGACTAAAGGCCCCATTGGTCGCGGTTTTTGCATTTCCGCGACTAATGGGGCTGGACGGAAGGCCTTTTTTCTACCAGTGCGTGTTCACTTCTTCCGCTATCCTTGCATTATTATTTTCGTGGATTATCTATCCTTGTATCTTGTCTTGACTTCAAATACTTTTTTGTAGTGTGTTTTTAAAATCTAAGTGACCCCCATTCAGTGAAGAAGCCGGATATGCGTCTAACAGACACAATACTGAAGGTTAGAGAGGCAAGATTTTTTTAAAAAAATCTTATTGATTTGTGTGCTTGCATTGGAAATACATTCTACATGGATCAATATAAAATGAGTCCGAGTCATCCTATATAACTACTATTGGTATAACAATTAGAAATTTGGAAATTAATACAATCAAGACGAATATCCTAACAATTAAATTTGCAAGATTAATTAACATCATAACATAGACGTCTGACAAATAATGCATGAAAAAATCTATCACCTAATTTGAATCTCTACACCCGGCCCAACGAAGAAGGTCATGAGCTCATCTACCCACAAGGTCACTAGGATCTCCGCAATTGACCACTTGGAATCGGAGATAATCTTTTTGCTTGCCGTATTTGAGTATTTATACCAAACTCTTTTTATTTTAAAATTTCATTGTCACCAAGTCTTACTAGTTTATTTATCTAGTTTAAAATAATATATTTTTCTATTGTTCTCGCAACATTATCTAGATAACTGTCTTGAAAAATTATAACTTAGTTCTTGATGTTGAACAAGTTAGGTGTGTATCAGTATTAGTACGTTTCTAAAGCAATAGTGGATTTTCGTGAAATTTGTGTTAGTTTCAAACATAGATTGTGACTTTGTACCGACTTGAATTCATTTATAAATCCATAAAAGATATTGTGAAAGCAATCACATTTATCAAAGGTAGAATTTATGCCACTGTAATTTATGTTACGGGTGTAAGTGTGTTTCTAGCTATGTGCTTGTGCCTTTTCTTTTAGCATGAGTTTGACTATCTTAGTATCTATAAATAAATACCTTACAATGTTCTATAATGAACTAGACTAACAAACACTATCACATGTATCATGGAATAAGATTCTTTGTAGCTTAGTTTGAACCAATGAAAAATTCTAAAATTATAAGGTGCATCTCTATATGAAAAGGCATAATGCATATAACCTCCGAAGCTGTGAAAACGGTGCAGGCTAACACGTTCGTGATCGCGGAGCTATACCGAGCACCCTAGTGGCAATACAGATGCACATAGCTAAAAAAATAAAGAAGAATAACATAAAAGAAAAAATCCCACTACAGTGACTTGTTCCTTGTGACATCAGGCCAACCACCACCATGACAACACCAGAAATTCATCATCTGAAAAAAAAAACGACGGATCCAACAAGGGAATAGTGCACAAGCACCGTCATCACCCTGATCAATGACCATTGATTTTCACCCCGGAGAAAGTCCACACTCAAAAAACAATGCCTTCAACAAAACCATTACCAGGCAACTAATTAAGACCGGACCTTGGGTTTTCATCCCGCAAGTTTCGACACTAAATTCCTCCTATGATGTCGCCCCCACTTGCCAATGCCGCTGCTCCGGGTCATGAATCACTAAGCAAGAATCTTATTACCACCAGGACTTGAACCTCCATTGCTAGTCCATAATTTCATAAGTTAAGGAAGAGGCAGTAAGTGAGATCAGCTTCCTACACACCTCTATGTGGAACATAGACGGCGGCAGCTGTGTTGCCTGCCATACTATGAAGTGCATGATCCATCAATCCTCGTAAAGTCGTAGTAGTAATTGCATGTTATTGACCGAAATATGCTCCTTTTTTTAAAATACATCTTAGACATAGTTAGAAATGGCAAAAAATTGAAACAAAATATGTTCACTCGTGCTACGTGTCGTATTCTGGCATGTGTAAAAAAGATAAAATTTGATGATAAAACTAAGGGTTCTCACAGGATAAAATTTCTATTTTTTACATAGATCATAATAAATGTCGGCTTTCGAGAAACTTGATGAACACATATATATTATGAACATGTACATGTAGAATTTTTTAACACCTCAAATTTTCTTTATTAAAAAAACATATACACTAGGGACCGAATTGAATTTGAGCACCATAGTTAACTGGATTTTGCTATGCATGCGTTGTGCCCGATCAATCATGCATGCTGTGCTAGCCAGTATCTTGCTTTGTTTGTTTGGATTATATAACTTTTTTTTAGGAAGTTTGGATTATGTACCTAATCATGCACAGCCTAGCCCAGTCGGCATGAAAATCTCGGGCCTAGGCCTAAGTTTTGAGCCGAACGCTGAGCAGGCCGAGCCTAGGCTTCACATGTGGACGATTTGACAAGGGGGCACGGGCCAAGGCCCAGCAGGCTTTTCCATTGTTGGTCCAGGCTTGGGCCTAAAATTTAGGACGGACAGCTGGGCATGGGTTTTCTCCCGTGGGCTTTTCTGGCACAGCCTGAGGTATGTCCACGCATGTATCTTTTGGAGTTATCTAGCCTCGAGCGTGAAGGAAACGGGAAGAAGAAAAATCATCTTGCCTCGCATCGATCGTCCGCCTACTACTTTTTTTTTTTTGAATACGTACGCCCAAAGGCATACGCTACTTGTATTTATACGTCAAGGAAACAGATACATAGTACAGACACGTACAAATACGTAGAAAACAAAGGAAGAATATGGCCTGGTCTGCAACCGCCAACAAAATACGTTCCCGCAAAAAAAAAAAAAACCACCAACAAAATACAGAGAAGACCTGAAGAAAAAGAAAATGTAGATCCAAGCATATAATCCCCGACCGTCGATCCAGATGAACGAGATGGCTTCTGTCGGCCGTCTAATCACGCGCGGAAATGGTGGTGCGGCGGTGCAGCCGTGCAGGTGCTGGTAGGGGTCAGCCGGTTGGGGCGACACCTACTGCAGAACTAAGGGCATCTCCAACCCCGCGACCCAAATGGACGTTTGTTTTGGATCGTTTAGATCGTCAGATGGACACGCGGATAGCAGCATATGTTCTACTTCTTTTGTGTTCCCCAACGACGCACACAAATACCCAAAATCTGCTCGTACTAGTACTACTTGGAGACGCACGACGGCGAGCTCCCGCAGGGCCGCGGCGGAGGCAGAGGACGAGGCCGTGCGCCCGCGCAGGAGGAGCCCGTGCGCGCGCCGCCAGACTTGGCCGAGGCGGAGGACGCCCCACCGGCGCCGGAGGTCCTGAGGTCGGCAAAGAGAGCGACCACCTGGTTCACGTCGCGCGCGCCAGGGCCTTCATGGCGCGCGCTGCTGCCACAGCTGGTTCTGACGCTGCGGAGTAGAGGAGGCTCCATCTGGTGCGGACGGCGGCGGGAGGAGCTTGGCCTCGTCGGAGTCATTGGAGGGGGAGCTGGTGGGAAAATGGAGGACTGCGAGGGCTGTGGCGGAGGCAGAGGAGGCCGTGCGCTCGTGCAGCGAAGGCCGCGGCAGAGGTAGAGGAGGCTGGCGGCCTGCGTGGCAAGGCCGGCGACGGCGCGGGCGTGGCAAGGCTGGCGACGGCCACAGGGCAGCAAACTCCTCCTCCAGGAGCGTTGGTGCGGCCGCGGTGCAGCCTCCTGGTCTTGGTGGTCCAGGAGCAGCTCGGAGAGCCTCCTCCCGGCTGCGATGGCGAGGCGCGACGCGTGAGCCCCTGCTCCGCGTCCGAGTACAGCGCGCGGCCAGGACGGCGTGGCAGGCGAGGCTGGCGCGGGCGTGGCGAGGCTAGGGCGGGCGTGGCGAGGTCGTCGACGGTGCGACCATGGCGAGGCGTGGCGAGGCCGGCAGCTGCAGCTGGTCGGCCTCCTCGGCGCGGCCTGGCCCCCGCAGCGGGTGGAGCTTCCGCGCGCGGCGCGGGCGGCGGAGCTCCTCAGCGCGGCAGCGCCGCTCATCACCGTTTCGCCCACGGCGACCTCCGGCAGGAACGAAAAAAAACGGGCCATGCTTAGCGACGGGATCCTCCACGCGAGCTCGACGGCGACGGTTGGCCGGCGAGCCTATTCAGGTGGGGAGCTATGCCAATATCCATGGGCACAAGAGAAAGAGAAGGACAGAGGAGAGAGAATGCTGTGCGGGCTGGGTGTGTTGACTAGTGTGGCTGCCATGCGGGGTTTGGGAGGACCCGCGCGGATGACCAGAGACGCCCGCACGCGTCCGGCTCGCCCCAAATTGCTCCCAAATTTGGGCCGGCTTTTAGTCGTGCCGGACACCACAGCAGTCCGTTTTTAATTTGGGTCCGTCCGTTGGAAGTAGGTTTTACCAAAACGGACCCATCCGACGTACGTTTTTGGGTTTAGATGCCCGCGTTGGAGATGACCTAACTCAATACCAATGGCCCAAAAAGCTCGCTCGCTGGAAAATCATGGCAGGTATCTAGCACAGCCTAACTAGTCCGTGCCTCCTTGATTAATTAAGCTGACATAATGCCACTGACATAAACCATATTTATCAGAGGTTTCCTACGAACAAATTCCGCCGCTGCCAGTGGGTCTTTTGGTCGGTCTGGTGGGGTTTTACGGGCGCGTAACGCTCGCCAGACGCACCAGTGCGTCTTATCGGCAGGCAACACGCGTCAAACGTGCAATATGGGTTTTCAGGGAGAGCGGCGCTTACCACGTGCGTTAGCATATTTTTCTTTCGGGGTGGGTGGGTGGGGTTTGGGCGCGCAATGCGCGCCGCCGCTGCCAGTGGATCTTTTGGTCGGTCCAGTGGGGTTTTACAGGCACGCAACGCGTGCCAGACGCACCGATGGGTCTTATCGGCGGGCAACGCACGCCAAACGTGCAATATGGGTTTTCGGGGAGAGCGGCGCTTGCCTCGTGCCTTAGCATATTTTTGAGGATGTGTTTGGTTCACGTTTTTGTAACTTGATTACGGTGGTAACGAATAACTTTAAAACGTGTTTGGTTCAGTTTACCTGTAAACATACATATGCCTTGCAAACAAATCCCACCACTTAACAAATTTGATACTGGTCAAACCCCACCGTTAACAGATCGTTACAGAACTCGCTCGGTCGCGCTTAGATCTCTCGACCTCATCTCCTCTTTCTGCCCCTCCTCCAACGAGTCATGCTGCCGGCGATAGTACGAGGTGTGGTACCGGCCGGCGAACCATGCATTGACGTCATCATGCGAGGGAAAGCGATGAGAGGCGGCAGCACAGGAGGGTGCAGGAGGACCGGCGGCGGGGGGAGGGGAGCAACGAGAAGATATCTAGTGCTACCACCTCTTTGCATGCTACCGTGCTATCGTACAAAAAAACATATTTTATACGTGTCAAAAAATTATACGAAAAAATGTGATTACTCATGAAGCATGTCTCTACAACATCACAAAATTTCATACCCAAAATCGACATGGACACTGAGAAACAAAAAAGAGAAAATCAGCATGAATAGTGCTACCTAGTGTCACAAAAAGACAAATCAGAAAATGACACTATTCATGCCGATTTTTTTTTTATTTCTCAGTGTCCATGTTGTTTTTGGATATGAAATTTTGGGATGTTGTAGGGACATGCTTCATAAACACTCATAATTTTTCGTATAATTTTTTAACATGTTTTTATACGTTTTTTATATGGTAGCACGGTAGCACCTAAAGAGTGGTAGCAATAGATATGTTCTCGGGGAGCAACAAGGACCGGTGGCGGCACGGGAGGAGCATCAAGGAGCGGTGACGGCTGCATCCACCGATCCCCAATCTTGACGGGAGATGGTTTCCATTACACCCTTGAGCCAAACAAAATTGACATTTTTTCAATACGTTTACGTTACCGACTGTTAACCGATAGCAATTACGTTTACGTTACAAGAGTTGAAACAAACACGTCTTGAATCATTCATTATCGTGCAAGCCTTTTGAGTTGCATGGATACCAACATTAAAAAATATTAATTAAATGAATTAATACCAAACATCGTCAAATATGAATATCCGGCTGGGCTTAAAAGGACTCCCAAGCAGTTGATTTTCCACATCTGCCGATGCTTCTATCAAATCTTATGTGCCGATGAATTAAATATTAACATTACGCAATGCTTAGATGCCTTTTCACATATATTCAACTAGCTCGGAGAAAGGTACACACAAAGAATGATACCTAGAGAAAATTATTTTCACTTACTCAATGCTTGCACACTCTTTCCCACATAAATTCGGCTACTCAAATAAAATTACACAAAAACAATGATATCTGAAGATAAAGTATTGTCATTTGTAACTCTAATATAAGTATTGCTAGATATATAAATAGAAAATGCATTTGTTGGAGACAAAATAAAAAAAACTTAAGTTGTGTTTCGTAAAGAAATGACTGAGCAAGGGTGTATCCCAGGAATCAAGTGATAGTCGGACAAACAATAAAAAAAGAAAATGTCTAATACAAAAAATAAGATGGTAAATGAAATCATTGCATGAGTTTAGAATTGATAAAAATGTAATTATACGTCACAATTGTATATTTCATCAATATGCACACTATCCAAGTTAATAGTGTTTTGAATTTGATTTTCTTTCCAATTATTATATATGCAGATTTAGTTATTGGTTTTTTTTATTGTAAGAACTAGTCACATGTCTTTACATGTGTATGTTTCCCTCTGAAGCGCTCATGTACAAACACGTCATGCATATGGTCACTAGTTCGCAAAAACGCACACGCTCCATCACCACTGCACATGTCTCCACATCTCAAACCCTTTCTTTTCTCTTTCAAACACCTGCTGCAAGTCTCAACTGATTCCCCGAATGAAGCAATGTGCCTAGACCATTGCCGCTTTCTATTCTTATCATGGCAGCCAACGATTCTTACCACGCCTTACTACTTCACCGCTAATCGACAACGTCAACCATTTCCTATCTAGTTATATTGCGGATCTATGCCTAATTAATACATTTGTAATACATATGGTTCGGTCACATATTTTATATTAGTGGGTACATAGATAATCTGAATAAAGATCAATCTATATTTATATTAAACATTCTTACCTTTTATTTATTCAGTTACTAAATTATAGCTAGTCACATTTCCTAATTTTAGTTTACGGTCTTATCTAATTTTGTAATATTGTAGCTCACAACATTACCCACAAAACCGTGTCAGCAAAAATAAGACTTTACGGGTATACAACTCAAGTGTATTTCAGTAGAAATACACATATGCTAGAGCAATACTCAATTTCATGTGGACAATGTGTTAATATTTCGAACTTGCTTTCTGAGATTCCGTGAACTCAATTCTTTCCAAAATCCAACCCAAAGAATAATATCAGACAAAATACATTTACCGATGGAATAGTTGTGCCGCTCAGATTTATTTATAGTGTGTTTCTATGTGTGTGTGCCTTTTATTTCAACATGAGTTTGTACTTATCTTAGTATCTATAATTGAATATCTTGATAGTGGATTCTATTTTTTGTTTACAATAAATACCATATATAATTTATATTAACAAATAGCATGGTAGAGATACATGAGATAACTTCAACAACTAAACTATTTCTTCTTCCATGACACAATCGTATACTTTTCCGAAAGCAACCAAAGATAGATACCAAACATCCACATACATGTAAATATGAATGAAGGTTCTCCCATAATTTTTATTTGAGCCATAATACCAAGCCCACGTACATGCGAGCAACCATTAAAGTAGTCAGTCAACATCGGCAAGAATACTAAGACTAGCCGTAATGGGAATATCATAGGTAGTATCATGCATGTCATGTTGGCAAAAAAATTATGTGGTACACCAATTAATAAGGAGAGAGGTGAGATTGGTATCATAGGTAGATACGGTATCATAGCACGCAAAAATAGAAAATTTGATGGCAAATACATCATATACATACACACATTTGCATTGAGATTCTACAAAACATTAAATATGATAAAACTATGATACTACTTTATAATACTATGCATTATAGGGATGGTATCATATACAAGTATCATATGCATGATAGTAGCAGATGATACTTCCCATTGTGACTAGTCTAACACTAGTATGCTAGAAAAAAAAATAACCGAACAGCTTGATCGACGTCCATGGAGAGCCAAGAGTACAAAACACCATTTTATGCGATAGGATAGCAAGATCGTTGGCTTATAGATGAGGACATATTTTCAGGTACCCAAAAAAGGCCACATGTTAGAGCCTTAGAGGTACATCATCGGTTGTAGTTAGTTTTTTTTTTCTATGATGCCCTAAAAATCATTTTTTGACACAACTTTTATTTTGCATCTCACCCGATTTGCAGATGCTCTAATGGCCTAGCTAGCTGGCTGTCGGAAGCACCATCATGAAGATCTTAGACCTCAAGTCATCACCTGCTCCTAGCCAGGGATCTAGCAGCCTAACTAATCCGGTGCCTGCTTGATTAATCGGCGCAGTGTGTGTCGTCTATTTCCAGTTCCTTGCTTAATTTGACGATGGCATGCCTTGCAAGACATCAGCCAAAAGGCGCAGATGACTGGTGCGTGACTGGCTTAATTTGGCAATTGGCATCGAACTGCCCGTCCGTACCGATGAAGCAAGTTTCTGCTTACCAAATACTCAACGTATATGTAGAACTACAGGTATATAGACGCAATGTCAAGCATGGATGTCAGTTAATCATTGGGTGTCTTAACGTTGACGCCATCATACACAACTTGCATCAAATTAACATTCTAAAATGAGGAGTTGCGTAAAGAGAATCTGGTGGAAACAAACAGAACCAGCAGGTTTATATGCGTGTCAGCAGAGATGGATCCATAACAGCTGATGAACTCGTTCCCTGCGGCGCGCCGTGCACGTTTGATGGATTCCTTCCGTTCCACTGGCAATTAACCTCACAGCTAGCTGCAGCGATCTAGGCTGGAATATAATCAAGCCAGCCATCTTGCGAACGCTCGATGATTAATTTAGAAGAACGTGTAGCTAGAGTATTCTAATGCAACCCAAGATCTTTGATCGGACAACGACGGTATTGGTGCACCGTTCATTTTTTGGAGGCGTCGCTTTTGAAGATTCTGAAGTTTAGGTGTTGTCATGGTGGTGGTTATATTGTTGTTGCTATGGCTGAAATGCTGTGGCGGGACTATTTTTTCGTAGTTTCTTTTCTCTTTTTGGCTGTGTGCATTCGTATTGCCATTAGAACGGTTAAGGCGGTGCGTTGTTGCAGATATTAATATATTTTCTTTATAAAAAAAGAGTATTCTAATGCTGCTACCGTGTGTGGCGTGGTACTAGCTGGTGGCCATGGATTAATTTAGAAGAAACTACTACCTAGCTACCTAGGTGTGGATTAACTATGAGGATCAAAGTAGATAAAGTAGTACTGCTAATACTCATTGTTAACTATACCAGCTGGACTCTCTGATCCTTTCGTTATTCCTCTCTCGAGATCGACTTCCGAGATCCATAACCATAAGTCTTATTGGCTTTAAGGATGTCAATTTCATCCATGGATCTTGGTATTCATGGATATCCTGCGAACTGGGGCACTGATATTAAAGATTGGTTACACTCACGTATTTTATGGGGATATCCGTAACTTATGGGGTGGGCACGTGTAGAGGTTTCACCAATGGATATCCTACCGACATTAGATTTGACATATTTTAAGTACTATGTGGTTGAAATATTGTTGCTTTCATATTCCTATAATTTTCCCATATAATTATTGGTAATACCATCCTCTAACCTAACCCATCCTCTAACCTAACCCTCCCGCACCCCATCCTCCGCCGCCGCCGCCGCCGCCGGCAGCGCCGCCGGGGCAAAGTCCCTCGGGGGCGTGGCGGCGGCGGGGGCCCTTCCTTGTCGCCGCGTGGAGAACGGCGGCCGGATCCCACCTCCTCGAGGCATGGCGGAGCAGGCGCGCGTGGGATGGGCGACGACAGCGGCGGCCCTCCTCCCGTCGGCTGTCCCCTGGCGGACCGACCGGCGCGGTTGGGATGGGCGGCGCTGCGGTCTCCCTCCTCCCGTCGGCTTCCCGCAGCACTCCGGCAGGGGCTGGTGGTGGGCGGCGGCTAGGCCCTCGGTCTACGCCATGCCATCCACCCCCGCCTCTCGTCGGTGCGTGGAGGCGATCTCGGGCTTCTTCCGCGACACGAGGGCGCCCGGGGCAGCAGCCTTGGGTTCGACGGAGGAGGTGGCCTCTTCTTCGCCGGAGAGGTTCGGCCTGTGGTTGGGGGTTGTGGATCTTTGATCTATCACCGCCATCCTGCGGTGCGATGGAGGAGCTTGGAAGCCGGCGATGGTGTCGCCGGTGGAGGGTTGGGTTGGCCAGCCCGGGATGGTCGCCGAGTCCGACCTGAATAAAGGCGACGGTCCTAGGGCCTCTCTTGCGTGAAGAGGAGGACCTACCGGAGGCCTGGACTCGTGATCTGGCCGGAGGGTTGAGTTCCGGAAGGCTCCGCCGGCGAATGTAACGAGTGCTTTGCACGGAGTTTGCTGGATCGGAGGTATTCGGTCGTGCGCACCCATGCGTTTATTCCGACCGTTTGGTTCTCGGAGGGAGCGGCGCGAAGCTCTTTTTCCGTGTTGACATCAAGTGACTATGGATCCATGATGAAAGTCGGAAGAAGAGAATTTCATGAAGGCCGGAGGGAGGACTAGCTAAGGGAGGTTCAAGTCTCCGCGCTGTTGAGGGGCTTGCTTGGTGTCCCGGCTTCACAACAGCGGTATGAAAGTGGGGGCGACAACACGGGTGAAGCGCGAGTCCTACCTTTCGGGGTGAAAACCCAAGGTCCGGCCTTAACTGGTTGTGCCCGGCGGTGACCTTGGTGGAGGCATTGTTTTGAGAGCGGGGACTATCTTCGGGGTGAAAACCTAAGATCTTTGATCGGACGACGACGGTGTTTGAGCACTGTTCCCTTCTTGGAGGCGTCGTTTTTTGGAGAGTCTGTAATTCAGGTGTTGTCATGGCGGTGGATGTATTGCTGTTGTTTAGGCCCGAGATACTGTAGCGGGACTTTTGTTTCTTAGTTTTCTTTTATTTTTTTGGCTGTGTGCATCCGTAGTGCCATTAGGGTGGTGCATTGTTGCAGAGACTGGGTGTAATTGGTATCTTCTTGATATTAATATATTCCCTTTATCGAAAAATTATTGGTAATACTATGAAATGCTTATGCAGTGTTGATATTGCTCCTGATATGTTACTGTAGCAGTGAAATGTTGCTGACATTGCTGCTGAAATGTTGCTATAGTGCTGAAATATTGCTGAAGTGCTTAAATGATGCTGAAATGATCTTAAACTGATGTTGTTATCCTGCTGTTATGCAGAAAGGTTGCCAGATTTATGTACATAGTGCGTAAACTCATGAATATCCATGGATACCTGGATATCTAGCGGGTTTGGATTTAGGGTTACATCGATGCCTGTGCTCTTCTGATTTCTAGATGACCGTGCTCCTGCTATCGCCACCTGCCTTGGTGCCTCTCTTTCTTCTGCTGCCTCTGCCTTCAGCGCTATGGCAATCCATTCAGGCTCATCTTTCATGTCCAATGACAACATGCAATGCTAATTCTCTCGCAGCTCGTGCTCGGAGGAGGACCATCTCAAGGCGGCGCGGATGCGGTGCTGCTCAAAGCAGCAGCAGCGGAGCAAGTTGTGCTCCCGCAACTGAATTTTCCAGCGGGGGGGGGGTTAGGGATTTAACGGATCAAGATCACACACTGTTACACCATCAGGTGGGTTAAAGAACCACACCCTACTCCCAAATTGCTGAGAGATAGAGTTTCTAGCCATAAGATGAGCCTCAGAATTCTCCCTACCTTCATACTTAAACTCAACCGAAGCAAAACTAGAAGGTTATTTATTGACTTCCTCAGACTGCACTATACTGACTTAAACTTGGTGTCTTTAGCAAGCTAACCACCTCAAGACAATCTGAAGTGACCTGTAGGTTGTCAACACCAAGATCCTGGGCAAGAATTAAATCTCATGCGCACGATGGCCTTCAGAGTTGTTGGGTCAGAAATACCGTCAACTCCTATACTTTTCCTATCCTATGTATGAAATGAGCTCTAAAATTCCATTTTGGAGTTAATGAAGAACTTAAGGGCTCATTTAGACATCAATGATCTTGGTGATCTTCACTACTTTCTAGGTATTGAAGTTTACAAAAGTTCTAATGGTCTTCTTCTTACCCAAACCAAATATGCCACATAGTTGCTGGACAATATGTGGGAACCAAGGAATGCACCACGTGTCCTACACCACTCTCCATTACATATAAATTAACTTTACATGATGGATCTCCTCTTGGTCATGATGATAACACGAACTATAGAAACATTTGTTGGTGCTTTGCAATATTTGACACTTACCTAACAAAATTTATCCTGCTAGGTAAACAAAGCATGTCAGTTTCTTCATGCACTCACTACCTTTCATTGGACTGCAGTAAAAGGGATTTTACGCTATGTGTGAAGTATTCTAAAGATTGGATTGACTTTTCAGCAATCATCACCCACACTTCTTAGTGTTTTTTTAGATGCAGATTTGACGGGTTGTCTTGATGACACGCGTTTCACTGGTGGTTTTGCAATATTTCTTGGTCCCAACTTAATATCATGGAGTGCTCGCAAGCAAGACACTGTCTCACGCTCTTGTACCGAAGCCAAGTAGAAAGTACTACTAGTAAATTCTACAACTGAACTGATTCAGATGGATGCATTTGTTCAAGAGCTAGGGATCTCTCTCAAGGAATACCTCTGCTTTTGGTGTGATAATCTTGGTGCCAATTATATATTTTATGCATGTACTAAACATATTGAGGTCAATTACCACTGCGTGACAGAAGGAGTTGCTGATAAACTACTTGACATCAAGTCCATTTCTACCAAGGACCAAGTTCTTGATGATTTTAACAAGACACTAGCTGTTAAGGACCTAAATGAGTTTAAACGTAGTCACAATCTCTCTCGGAGTTTAGAATAAGGAGGGATGTTAAACAATGTAGTACATGGATACGATACCAGTATAGACCTACATTATATTGTACCTCTCATATACACCTCCGTGATGGTCTTTTCCCACGACTATATTAACACTTAACCGAGCCCAAGGAAATGGTATCATTCCCATCACAGAACGTTAAAACGCATCAGCCGTACGTGCTGATCACGCAAGTTTCTGCTCACGAATACTCAACGTACATATACAGCTACAGGTATACGCGACGTAAAGCATGTCATTGTCAGCTAATCATTGGGTGTTATAAATGTGCTTAACTTCGAAGCCATAAGCAAGTTGCATCATGTTAACATACTAAATCTAAGAGTTGCGTAAAGAGAATCTGGTAGAAACTTAAGAGAATCAGTGGATACGTGTGTGCCAGCAGAGATGTATCCATGAAAGGTGATGAACTCCCTGCGGCGCGCCGTGCACGTTCGATGGATTCCTTCCGTCCCACAAGCAATTAACCTAGCACACTGTTAGCTGTAACGATCTAGGCTGGAATCTAATCAAGCCAGCCAACAATTAGGCAAGTGAGCTCTAGAACGTGTAGCCAGAGTATTCTAATGCTGCTCCCGTGTGGCGTACTAGCTGGTGGGCATGGATTTTTTTTTTCGAGGAATTGGTGGGCATGGATTAATTAAGGAGAAGCTAGCTATGGATTAACTAGGATGATCAAAGTAGATAGACTAGGAGTACTGGTAAGACTAATTGTTAACGATACCAGCTGGACTCTCTGATCTTTTTGTTATTCCTCTATCGAGATCGTCTGCCGAGATCCATCAGCCTCATTGGCTCTGCGGCGCATGATCGGCCTGTAGATGCAGGCAGAGAGCACTAGCAACCCAGCTGCCTGGCGTCATTGACTAGAATCGGATGAGATCCATGGGATGAAAGAGAAGCACCGATGGATGGATCGCAACGTGCCTCCGACGACGAACGTGTACTGACAAGCCTTCCCCAACTCCATTATTGCGGTGCACGCGAGCTTCGGCCGATCGACCGATGGGGGATGAAATCGACGCGCATGTGTGTGTGGCGCGCGTAATGGAGTGATCACCGACGCAGTAACCTGGAACTTAATTATATGATTTTAGTTGGCCTTGGCCATGTGTTTTCAGGAGAGAAATCGTATAAGACGACGACCGGCAGCAACCTTGATAGTTCATGAGAACATGGGGTGGATAGTGCTGTATCCCCGTGCTGAATCAAGATAGGACGTACTACGTGCTCTCCAGAATGGTATCAACGTGCCTGTAATGGAGTGTGGTCACCGATTCAGAAACTTGGAAGGAAGGAACCCGTACCATTTTTCTTTAGACATCGTGCCATTTTCAGAAATTCAATCAGGCATGTGGGAGCATATGCTCCTTCCACCAAAAAATATATTTTGAAATGTCAAAAAAATTCAAACAAAAAATTTAGCTCTTAGATGTCGATATTCTAGGTGCGCACATCAAGTTTTACGAAAAAAAAGACATTTTTTGTGACTTGTGTGAAAAAGATAAAAAAAACACGTTTTTACACCAAAATTTGTCTTTTTTACACATGACACTAAAAATGTCCGTTTCCCTGGAACCATTTTATGAACATGTAGAATTTCGAGATATACTCATTAAATTTTGTGTCTAAGTTTTTCAATATTTTAAAAGTGTATTTAAGACAAAATTTAAAAACAGGTGCCAAAACACCACTCCCATGCATTTTGAGCTATATAGGTTGTAAAATGTATAGTGGTAACGTTGGAAATCGTACATCACGACAACCGGCAACAACCTGCAAATTTTACCGCAACACCACTTTTCCGCAGAAATTCCGAAAATCCACCACTTTATAGCGGCACGACAAAATGTGACCACCTTAGTGCGAATTGTTTTTGCAATGTGCACTAAAACCAATTTTAGCACCTGACTAACAACCCTCCGACACGGCCATCACAAGCCCTTAACGACGAAAGTGGGGCCCATTGTCGACACACGCGGACATAACCATCCTCGAGGGTTGACCGTTGACTCGCTATGCTCCACACTCCCCTCCTGCCACTGACGAGCTCGCTTGTCACCGTCGCAGCTGAGCCAACGTTGCAAGCCTTCCGTGCACCTCCTCCGCTGTCCGTCGTCGCCATGCCTTCCTGCAACGACGACAAATCCTCGAGCTCGTCCTTGCTAGGGGTAAGTTCCTCAATTGTTTTGGTCAGGTTTGTGATTTTGATTTGGGAATTACAATTTTTCCTCGATTCAACCCGGAGAACGAGTTACATCAAGCTAAATAAAAGTGGTTGTTTTATGCGAAGAAATCGGGCAGATCATTAGGTCAAGCTAATTAAGCTAGGACGTGCAGGTGGCGAAAGTGTCAAGTGGATTGTATAGTAGCCTCCGGCGATAAGCAAAGTCCAGCGAGGCATCATGAGCAGGTTTTGCTCGGCTGTGCTGCGTGCTTGCTTTTTGTATGACGCGTGAACTCCCCTCCACGTAATTCCACCCACGTCTTGATCGACCGATCCTCGTCGTGCCGGCACGGCGCCAGACACGCCGCGAACAGGGCGACAGATGCGTGCTGCCTAATCCGCACTTAAACCCAATCCTGCGTTTTCAGTTAGGCTCTCCTTTTCCGCGTGATGAAGACTGCAACTGTTCCAGGTAATGGTGCCAGGACTCCGGTCACTGGCGGTGCTACACAGCATTACAGCAACATCTCAGTTTTTTTTCTCTTGCCACAGCAGTTTTTATTTTTAGATTTCGGGCATATATTTCGGCATGATTTCTTTATCAATTTTTTTTTCTTGTTTGAAGTCATTACCAAAGCATTGACATCACAAAATTTGAATCATATACGGCTAACAGGGTCGGGGCAGGGTGGCCCGGGTGAAACCGTAGCCACCACCGACGCCCATGTCACCTCCCTCTCTATTCTCCTCACCATCAACGAAGGTCGAAGTCACCCACAGATGGTGGAGGCGGGCTCGTCCCCTATAATGTCTTGTGGATCAGACAAAGATTGAAGTTCCAGTATCACCCTACCAATGCCCATGTCATCACCGCGACGAACAAGTGTCGGTTCTCGGCTATGCGACATGAGCATGTGGTCTTGAGAGGGGATGATATGTCATTCTAATTTTAAACGGTCAGGCTCGTTCAGTTGTTGGTGTGGCAGATGGAGCCCATGTTGATGCCTTGACGGTCGAGGCCATCGGAGGTGGTGCGTGGCTTGGCCGCATGGCTTCAACCGCGAGACTTTGCGATGACCCAGCATATCACTGCATGTTGTAGTACGCAAGTCGTTGACATAACACTTATGAAAGTAACATTTCACAAGTATTGTAACCTTTAGAGTATTGCAGCAGAAATATTCTGGATCCAAATGGCAAACACTTATTATTACAAGACAAAGGTGTACAAAGACTGAGATATCATCATCGTTCCACTGAGGATATCCCTGAGACTCGGCTCCAACTTGACGTAACTTAAAAATAAACGGAAGTAGTCGACTAAGTACCATTAGAGCTCGACAACTTACATTATGTAAAGTTCTACGATTCTTGGCTCATCTACTTCTACTCGGGTCACTATACTGCTCTGACTCGTCCTTGCCGACTCATATACTATGCCATGATCTACTGCTTTAGCTCATCCCAAGAGGCCAAACTCCTTGTAGTAGACGTCGTCGCTGCCTTCAGGGTCATCAGTGCCATGGTCATCAAAGACTAGCAAGGGTATAGAATAAAAGGATGAGTACAAGCGTACTCGACAAGTTAAATCAAAAATCGATGTTTGATGCACTATCTACGGTCGTGGACCAAAGATTCATAGGCTAATGTAGGTTTTCGTAAAAAATCTTCAAAAGGCTTATTTTATAGGTTGACTAGAACTTCACGGAGCCCCTTTCCTAAAATAGGGAGTGACATGCCACAATTCAATACACTCTGAAGAGGTGCACTACGTTTCACATAATAGATTCTAATCTTTGATACCAATAGGGTGCCATACTTTATTTGTACGGGGCCTAATATAAGATCCAAGCCAATCATCGTCCTTCTCCACGACCCCGTATATCCACTCTTTTGTAGTTCCACTCTCGTTGCTTCACCGACAGTGGTCTCCCCATCATGGACACTATGGCTAATCATCTCGCAAGATGACATGTCTCCCAACTACACTAGTCAATTACAGCGGGTACACCAGCCATGCCTAGACATCCATTGATATGCAAAAGGAAGATGATATAGGTGACTTACCCGAAGCCATTGTACATATCATGGTTAACATGTAATGTACGGTACAAGAATCACTAGACTATATTGGATGTTAATCCTATGTGAATGTATTCTAGTTGTAATGGAACCTCTACCATCACAACACATGACGTGGTTCCATGTTTAAAAAACAATTTTTGATGTATTTTTGGGTATTTTCCGTCTATTTACTTCTAGGGTTTTGAGGTATTTAAGAATGAACAGAATCGTCGAAAGACAAAATTGCCCCTGGCCTCACCGGTTAGACCAAACGACTAGGTTACATCCAGACTGCTAGCTGCCAGTGTTAGCTATGTAGTACTCCCTCCGCCTAAAGGAACATGTCGAAAGTTTATCTAAATTCGAACATATCGAGACATTGTTTAGTGGTTAGATACATTCAAATTTAGACAAGCTTTCGACACATTCTACGGAGGAAGTAGTGCCATCTTTGAGTTTCCGACTAGGTCTCGATGACATCACTTGACTGAGAACTAAGTTACGACTGACAATTAGTGATGCTAAAGATAAATTACTAGCAGCATTTTGCAACATTTCATCATGATTGTGCAGTTGATGATTTGGATTTGCTTCAACAGCCCCCGCCGGTCATAGTGAGACGCAGGATACGCTTCCCGGATAGCAGGGACGTATCACGCTCCTCCCTCCAAAGCGGTTGGTTGGTTTGTTGCTGATTTGTTGGTGGCGACTTGCTGCCTCCATCCGAGGGTCGGCCCGACCTCCATCCATCCAGGGTCCGTCCAGTTCGGTCGCAGCCACCCCAGAACCGGCAGCCAGCGCCGCTCTCCTCCCCAAGCAATACAAAACACAGCTCCAACAAATGGCGCAGTGCTCCTCCTCCTTCCCACTCTCCCACCTCCACCTCCAGCTGGCCGACGACGAGCCCAGCACGCAGGCCTGACAGCACCGGCGCAAGAACCCAGCAACCAACGCCGAGGTTTAAAAGCGCGGAGCTTTCGGCGTGGAGGGGGCTAGTCCTGCCTCTTCTCCGGCCCCCCGCGGTGAGCGGCAATGCCGGTGGCGGCGACGCTGGATCCGGCGGCGGACACGGAGGACGAGTTCCACGAGTCGCTGGACCGGATCCTCTCCTCCTCCTGCTCCTCCACCTCCGCCTCCGCCTCCGACGACGACGCCGACCCGCTCCACCGCCGCCGCCGGAGCCGCGGCCACCAGCACCACCACCCCAGCAACCAACCGCCGTCCTCCTCGGCCGCCGCCTACGATTCAACACACTCTGAAAAGGTGCACTACGTGTCACATAATAGATTGTAATCTTTGATACCAAGAGGGTGCACTTACTTGTCCATAATTTATTTGTATGGGCCCCCCATATATCCACTCTTTTGTAGTTCCACTCTCGGTGCTTCACCCACAATGGTCTCCTACAATCCATCATGGACAACTATGGCTACTCATCTCGCAAGATGGCATGTCTCCCAACTACACTGGTTAACTACCGCGGGTACCTCAACCATACCTAGACATCCTAGACATCCTACCTAGACATCCGTTGATATGCGAAAGGAAGATGATATAGGTGACTTACCCAGAAATTCCATATACCATAGAAATTCAGGATAGAAAAGCTATATCCTATTCATTGGTAGTAATCATGGATACTTCCAAATTTTTTTTATTTGTTTGAAGTCATGATCTGAACGAGTCGCACATACACCCTAGCACATGTTCCTCGACGCTGATCCACTTACTAATTTACGAATAAAAAATAAAAAACTAAAAAATTAGTAGAACTTCCTCTTTGGAATAGAAATAGGCTATTTCTACATAGGGAAAGTCGTGTGCAATGAAAAATGCAAGCACGATTTGGGGAGGGGTTTTTCTCTATTGTAACAAGGACCAATTATCTACTCCATCCGACTAGTTCCGGGTTCGAGTCCCGGGCAACCCATATGGAAAATAAAAAAGACCAATCTTAGTTTTTAACTTGGACTCACTTCATTTACAATTTTTTTTTGTTTGGTTAATTTAGCTATATGGATATCCAATCCTTGAGCTGATTTGGTTGACATTGGTATAAACCAAACAGTTTGCTACGTCCCTCGAGAAAATCAAAACTTCATTGGAAATTAAGGACCAACTTAGGAAGGCACGGACTCATACTTTGTAAGGTCGAAGTCTACACATAAGAAAATAACTAGTGCCTAGGAATACCCCTTCTTCACCAAAGGGTGCGGTTAACTAACCCAATTCACCGGGATCAGACGCTATGTCAGACATTTAGCTAAGACGTTATGCTCTTTTGATTGAATTCTAAGAGAATTCAATCCCTAATTGGGCGTACCTTCGTTGACATCGAAACGCGCTCGCTTGAAGCCCCTACGGAGGCGGGTTTGTAAGAGAAATAAGAGGTCTATTGTACATATCATGGTTAACACGTAATATACGATGCAAGAGTCACTAAACTATATTGGTTGGTAGTCCTATCTGATGTATTCCTAGTTGCAATGGAACCTCTACCATCACAACACATGCCATGGTTCCATCGGCCATCACATAGTATTTTTAGAAAATGATTTTCCAATATTATTTTAGCTAAAGTAATAACCCTTAAAATTTATCAAAGACCACAATCTTCTCAGATACAATACTTTTTACAAAAAATAATTTTTGTTGTTTTTTGGTTATTTTCCCTCTATTTACTTCTAGGTTTTTGAGGTATTTAAGAATTACCGGAATTGTCGAAAAGAAAAAGTTGCCCATGGCCTCACCGGTCAGACCAAACGATTAGGTTAGGTCCAAACTGCTAGCTGCCTGTGTTACTTCCTCCATCTTATAAAACATGTCTGAAGTTTGTTTAAATTATTAAGTGCTTAGATACATTTAAATTTAGATAAGATTCCGACACATTCTATGGGACCAAGTTAGTAGTATTTTAGCTTCTCGATGACATCATTTGACTGAGAACTAAATTACGTACCGAGAATTATTCACTGCAAAGATAAATTACTAGCAGCATTTCCGAACATTTCATCATGATTGTGCAGGTTATTATTTGTATTTGCTTCAACAAGCCCCCACCGGTCATAGTGAGACGCAGGATACGCTTCCCGGATAGCAGGGACGTATCACGCTCCTCCCTCCAAAGCGGTTGGTTGGTTTGTTGCTGATTTGTTGGTGGCGACTTGCTGCCTCCATCCAGGGTCGGCCCGACCTCCATCCATCCAGGGTCCGTCCAGTTCGGTCGCAGCCACCCCAGAACCGGCAGCCAGCGCCGCTCTCCTCCCCAAGCAATACAAAACACAGCTCCAACAAATGGCGCAGTGCTCCTCCTCCTTCCCACTCTCCCACCTCCACCTCCAGCTGGCCGACGACGAGCCCAGCACGCAGGCCTGACAGCACCGGCGCAAGAACCCAGCAACCAACGCCGAGGTTTAAAAGCGCGGAGCTTTCGGCGTGGAGGGGGCTAGTCCTGCCTCTTCTCCGGCCCCCCGCGGTGAGCGGCAATGCCGGTGGCGGCGACGCTGGATCCGGCGGCGGACACGGAGGACGAGTTCCACGAGTCGCTGGACCGGATCCTCTCCTCCTCCTGCTCCTCCACCTCCGCCTCCGACGACGACGCCGACCCGCTCCACCGCCGCCGCCGGAGCCGCGGCCACCAGCACCACCACCCCAGCAACCAACCGCCGTCCTCCTCGGCCGCCGCCTACGATTCAACACACTCTGAAAAGGTGCACTACGTGTCACATAATAGATTGTAATCTTTGATACCAAGAGGGTACACTTACTTGTCCATAATTTATTTGTATGGGCCCCCCATATATCCACTCTTTTGTAGTTCCACTCTCGGTGCTTCACCCACAATGGTCTCCTACAATCCATCATGGACAACTATGGCTACTCATCTCGCAAGATGGCATGTCTCCCAACTACACTGGTTAACTACCGCGGGTACCTCAACCATACCTAGACATCCTACCTAGACATCCGTTGATATGCGAAAGGAAGATGATATAGGTGACGAAACCAGAAATTCCATATACCATAGAAATTCAGGATAGAAAAGCTATATCCTATTCATTGGTAGTAATCATGGATACTTCCAAATTTTTTTTATTTGTTTGAAGTCATGATCTGAACGAGTCGCACATACACCCTAGCACATGTTCCTCGACGCTGATCCACTTACTAATTTACGAATAAAAAATAAAAAAAACTCAAAAATTAGTAGAACTTCCTCTTTGAAATAGAAATAGGCTATTTCTACATAGGGAAAGTCGTGTGCAATGAAAAATGCAAGCACGATTTGGGGAGGGGTTTTTCTCTATTGTAACAAGGACCAATTATCTACTCCATCCGACTAGTTCCGGGTTCGAGTCCCGGGCAACCCATATGGAAAATAAAAAAGACCAATCTTAGTTTTTAACTTGGACTCACTTCATTTACAATTTTTTTTTGTTTGGTTAATTTAGCTATATGGATATCCAATCCTTGAGCTGATTTGGTTGACATTGGTATAAACCAAACAGTTTGCTACGTCCCTCGAGAAAATCAAAACTTCATTGGAAATTAAGGACCAACTTAGGAAGGCACGGACTCATACTTTGTAAGGTCGAAGTCTACACATAAGAAAATAACTAGTGCCTAGGAATACCCCCTTCTTCACCAAAGGGTGCGGTTAACTAACCCAATTCACCGGGATCAGACGCTATGTCAGACATTTAGCTAAGACGTTATGCTCTTTTGATTGAATTCTAAGAGAATTCAATCCCTAATTGGGCGTACCTTCGTTGACATCGAAACGCGCTCGCTTGAAGCCCCTACGGAGGCGGGTTTGTAAGAGAAATAAGAGGTCTATTGTACATATCATGGTTAACACGTAATATACGATGCAAGAGTCACTAAACTATATTGGTTGGTAGTCCTATCTGATGTATTCCTAGTTGCAATGGAACCTCTACCATCACAACACATGCCATGGTTCCATCGGCCATCACATAGTATTTTTAGAAAATGATTTTCCAATATTATTTTAGCTAAAGTAATAACCCTTAAAATTTATCAAAGACCACAATCTTCTCAGATACAATACTTTTTACAAAAAATAATTTTTGTTGTTTTTTTGGTTATTTTCCCTCTATTTACTTCTAGGTTTTTGAGGTATTTAAGAATTACCGGAATTGTCGAAAGAAAAAAGTTGCCCATGGCCTCACCGGTCAGACCAAACGATTAGGTTAGGTCCAAACTGCTAGCTGCCTGTGTTACTTCCTCCATCTTATAAAACATGTCTGAAGTTTGTTTAAATTATTAAGTGCTTAGATACATTTAAATTTAGATAAGATTCCGACACATTCTATGGGACCAAGTTAGTAGTATTTTAGCTTCTCGATGACATCATTTGACTGAGAACTAAATTACGTACCGAGAATTATTCACCTGCAAAGATAAATTACTAGCAGCATTTCCGAACATTTCATCATGATTGTGCAGGTTATTATTTGTATTTGCTTCAACAAGCCCCCACCGGTCATAGTGAGACGCAGGATACGGTTCCCGGATAGCAGGGACGGATCACGCTCCTCTCCCAAATCCAAAGCGGTTGGTTGGGTTGTTGCTGATTTGTTGGTGGAATGGTGGCTGACTTGCTGCCTCCATCCAGGGTCGGCCCGACCTCCATCCAGGGTCCCGTCCAGTCCGGTCGCAGCCACCCCAGCACCGGCAGCCAGCGCCGCTCTCCTCCCCAGACTCCAGCAATACAAAACACAGCTCCTTTCTATTACACTTGACAATTCAGTGTTAGCATCGGCGGCAGCATCTCCAACTGTATTCAAAGCTCCAAAGCTCCAGAACACTAGGAGAACAGGCCACATCTTGCAGCAATCCAGGCTTCTCCATCTTTTTGCTGCAAAAAAATAACTCATGTTAATAGGTGCAAAAATTTCAAAGCAGATCATCTGGCTCGTTTAGCTCTTAGAATTCAAATACTTCTTTGGCTATTCGATGCTTATGTCAGAAGCAGGTCAATGTCGTGGCAGGGACATCCTTTCTGTATGTAGCGTGGATCCTTTCACGCTTATCTCTGTAAAATGCACTTAAGTTGGATAAAATATTTTATGTTTAAAAAAAAGTTACAACCGAGAATTAGTGGCGCCAAATATAAATTATTACTCTACTAGGAGAGCATTTTCCAACATTTCATCACGGTTGTGCAGCTGATGATTTGGATTTGCTTCAACAGGCCCCACCGGTCATAGTGAGACGCATGATACGGTTCCCGGATAGCAGGGACGGATCACGCTCCTCCCTCCAAAGCGGTTGGTTGGTTTGTTGCTGATTTGTTGGTGAAATGGTGGCTGCCTGCGCCCTGCACGGGTCCGCCCGACCTCCATCCAGGGTCCAGTTCAGTCCGGTCGCAGCCGCCCCAGCACCGGCAGCCAGCGCCGCTCTCCTCCCCAGACCCCAAGCAATACAAAACGCAGCTCCAACAAATGGCGCAGTGCTCCTCCTCCTTCCCACTTCCCCACCTCCAGCTGGCCGACGACGAGCCCAGCACGCAGGCCTGACAGCACCGGCGCAAGAACCAACGCGGCCCGGTTTAAAAGCGCGGCGCTTTCGGCGTGGACGGAGCTCCTCCCTCTTCTCCGGCCCGCGGTGAGGCGCAATGCCGGTGGCGGCGACGCTGGATCCGGCGGCGGACACGGAGGACGAGTTCCACGAGTCGCTGGACCGGATCCTCTCCTCCTCCTGCTCCTCCACCTCCGCCTCCGCCTCCGACGACGACGCCGACCCGCTCCACCGCCGCCGCCGGAGCCGCGGCCAGCACCACCACCCCAGCAACCAACCGCCGTCGTCCTCGGCCGCCGCCTACGACGTCTGGATCTCCGAGCCCACCTCCGTCCACGAGCGCCGCAAGGTCCTGCTCAACCGCCTCGGCCTCTCCCCCTCAGGCTCCCTGCAGCCCCACTCCCCCCGCCCCTCCTCCTCCATCCCTCTCTCCCCGCCCCGCCGCTCCCCTTCCCCGCCACCGCCCGCCACCGAGGACCCTGCTTCCCCGCCCGCGGCGGAGCCCCCGGAGCAGCCCAGATCCGCGGGCCACGGGAAGCCGCCGCTGGCGCGGAACCCAAGCAATGCCGGGGAGCAGCAGTGCCGGATCCGGAACCTGGACGACGGCACGGAGTTCGAGCTCGGGGAGGTGCACGAGGAGGTCATCCGAGAGGTCGGCACCGGGCGCCAACTCTCCCTCGAGGAGTTCGAGCAGTGCCTGGGCCGCTCCCCGATCGTGCACGAGCTCATGCGGCGCGCCACCACCCCCTCCTCCTCCGCCTCCCTCTCCTCGTCCGCCCCGGCCTCCAAGCCCCGCAGGGGGTGGCTGCGCGGCATCCGGCACCTGGCCGGCACCGTCGCGTACGGCGGAACCCGCCGCGGGGCCGACGCCAAGGACAAGGATAAGGAAGCCCGGCGCCTCAGCTCCGCCACCGACGACAGCCTCGACGGCGGCTCCTCCGGGACCGGATCGCGCGGCGCGGGGAGGGTCAGGGTGCGGCAGTACGGCAAGGCGTGCAAGGAGCTGACGGGGATGTTCATGACGCAGCAGCTGCCCGCCCACTCGGGCGCCGTCTGGTGCATCAACTTCAGCCTCGACGGCCGGTACCTCGCCAGCGCCGGCGAGGACCGCGTCATCCACGTCTGGGAGGTCTCCGAGGGGGACAGGAAGGGGGACCTGCTCGTCGGGGAAGCTGCGGTTTCGAGGGAGAGCAGCGGCTCCAGCCCGTTTGTCGCCGTTGCGGGAAGTGGCTCGCCGGACGTGGGAGTGCTGTCGCTCAGCTCTGGGGAGAAGAAGAGGCGTCCGAGGGTGCAGAGCAGCCGGAAGTCCGTCGGCTCTGACCATCTGGTTGTGCCTGAGTGCGTGTTTGGGTTCAGAGATAAGCCGGTCTGCTCGCTCCTGGGACACGCCGCTGATGTTCTTGATCTTTCATGGTCCAAATCCCAGGTACACATTCTGTGTTTGTAATTTGAATAACTGATTGCTTATTCTTACTTTCTGGCACTTTGTTAGACATTCCTCAGAACGTAAATGAATGGTTGGTTCTTAGTTTTGATGGTGTCTAATCCTGCTGAGAAGACCAAGATCATCAAAATGACAAAATAAAACCATATTCATTATGAGAAAAACATGACATTTTCAACCTTTGTCACTTTTTTTTTGAGATCTCAACCTTTGTCACTTGACTACACTAATTGTGCAGTAGGCTTCAGTATGCAACAATACACTACATCCTGCTGAAAATTGGAAGTTTTGTTAGACATTCTGAAAATTAGTATCAGTAATAGCACTGCTATCTTCTTCACAATTCAACTGAATGGTAATTTTTAGTTTAGATGGTGTCTAGTGCGGCTGTGAAGACCATGATCATCATTCATCAATGAAAGAACATGACGCTTCCAACTTTTGTGATTTTGTCACTTGGCTACAACTAATTGGGCAGTAGGCTTCAGTATGTCATTCATCAATGGAAGAACATGATGCTTCCAACTTTTTTCACTTGGCTACACTAATTGAGCAGCAGGCTTCAGTATGCCACAGTACACTACATCTTGCCGATTGACTGTTGTGCACTCCTGAAAGATTCACTTCTTTTGTACCAGTAGCAAAACTGGTACCTGAGGTGTGCAGGGAATGCCACTGTGACAACAGCAACCTGAAATTTCAGCGTTACATCAGTTGGATGGGGTTTCAGCTGTGAAGCAAACTGGGGTATAAGAAAAGAGTAAACATAGATCGCTAATTACTAAAACATCATTCCGAACAGAAATAGCACTTCACAGGAACTCCATCACTAACCTTCTGTTTTAAGGTACTCCCTAGAAAATGCAGGAATCTTTGCTGGATTGTAGAGCATTATAGGCATAACCGGAGAGTCATTGTCACCAAGAACCGCGAAGCCCATCTTCTTGAGCTCAGTTAGTTGATCCTCGAATTTCAGACTGCACGTCCGAAGATAGTTGAAATAGGTGTTTTTTGCGTGGTTAACTTTGGTTAGGACTTCAAGATCAGGTATCATTTTCATGATCAGTAATCTGGTTAGGAGCACTGATAGTTGCATATGGTTGAAAACGGTATGTTCATATTCCATACGTAAAGGTCCGTCCTCAAGAAAAATGCTTACCATTATAGTATATATGGTTTACAAATTCTAAATAACGTGTACACTATATATGAAGTCATAAGACAATAGCATTGCTGCTCTTACTATACACTTCTCCTTCACATGCGAAATAGTTGTTCTTTGCATCTGATATTATCAGCATAATTTATTGGCACCCTACTTATTTGCAAAATATTACCAGTAACACCTGATCTGCTGGGTCCATGTTGTGTTCAAATCCATGATCTGCATATCAACCTTCTTTGTCCACTGTGAGCTCTCTTTAGCATTCATACAGTACTTCTGCGCTGTGTTTTGCATGCTATTTCTTTTCTAATTTTCTCGGGCAAATATCCACAACTGTAGTTATAACGCGAGTTAGATTTGATATGCGCACCACATGCATATTTATCATGGCCTTTGTTCCGTGTTAGCTTTCAATCGTGCAACCTGGTCAGTAACTCAGTATGACCTGCATCAAAATGTGTTATCTTTCCATATACACCTGACATGATCAAGTCATCTATGAATATAACCCATGGTGGTATAGGATTCTACAACTAAAAGCTTTTTACTAAAACAATTTCTTGAATGCCCACAATTAATTTATATTTAAAAAGGAAAACATGGCCAATACATTTTTTGCCAAATTAAAATAATAAACTCTGAAACATAATGAAGTGTAGACTACCCTTTGTGGGGCTCAGCTTAATAGTTCAAAAATTATGCAAAGGCACTAACCAGTTGTTTGGCTCTGATGCAGTACTTGCTTTCATCCTCGATGGACAAAACTGTTAGGCTATGGGACATCACTGCCAGTACCTGCTTGAAGACGTTCTCACACACGGACTATGGTTAGTCTAGTTGCAGGATCGCTTTATACGTGACATCTTTTTGGCCATTAGAAATGCATGTTTCGTGCAACCAGACAATTGACGTCCTTCTGTGCACTCAATTTGTTGCAGTCACATGCATCCAGTTCAATCCGGTAGATGATAATTTCTTCATAAGTGGGTCACTGGATGAGAAAGTTCGCATTTGGAATGTCCAGGATCGGAAGATTGAAGATTGGAACGATCTTCATGAGATGGTTACCGCTGCATGTTATTCTCCGGATGGACAGGTTTAGTTAGTTTCCTGTTTTTAGTGAACACGGTGTTGTGACCATGAAAATTAGATGCTGATGTTGCATTCCTCTGTTACGTTTGAAGGTTGCAATGGTAGGGTCTCACAAGGGAAGCTGCCATTTATTTGATACAACAGGTATGCCACTTTAGTCATAGTTAAATACATTTGTTTATGCTAGTCACAATCAAGTACTAATAGTAGTTTGATACAAAAAGAAAATTGTAACATGCAGTAACCTATATGTTCTGTTTCCTTGGTGATTACAGAGAAGAAGCTCCAGTACAAAAGTCAGATAGACTTAAGAATCAGGAAAAAGAAGTCGGGTCAGAAGAAGATAACTGGCTTCCAGGTACGTAATTGTGCGGTGTATCTGTTTGTAGGGAACTTAATACTTTGTTAAGACTTAAAAAACACACATGCTTAGTTGTGTTGAGATTTGGACTACGTTATTGATGCCTCCAATACCACCTATACCTGACTATCTGTATTTCACGCAACAGTTTGCTCCAGGAAGCTCTTTGGAAGTTCTTATTACTTCTGCGGATTCAAGAATCCGTGTTGTTAATGGTGATGAACTTGTTCACAAATTTAAAGGTAACTTTTCATTCTCCTCTCATTGTAAATTATGAACGTAATGTTCAATGATCAGACTACATTTCTGTTTTGCACAAATCTAGGGCACATGAACTATGTATTATATGGAATTTGATTTGTGCCAATCCTGTTTCCCTTTTGAGGGAGAAAATATGTTCCTTGCCTTTGTGATCAGCAATATACTAGCGTTAATCTGGGCTTTTGCATTTACATTTCGCTTAACTTTTCCACCAGGGTTCCGCAATACAAGTAGCCAAATCTCAGCCTCTGTGGCTCCAAATGGGAAATATGTAGTCTGTGCCAGTGAGGATTCTCATGTGTATGTCTGGAGACATGACAACAGTTCCCATCCAAGCAGAAGCAGGAGTTCAGTTGACGTGACCAACTCATACGAACATTTCCACTGCCAAGACGTAACTGTGGCAATCACGTGGCCCGGTGCTGAATCCCGTGGATCGTTTGGGTGCCGTAGCAGCCGACACAGTGATTCAGATGGTGCAGTGAACTCTGTCCCGGAAGCTCCTGCACGAAACGATGAGCACGAGGCAAATGGAACTGCGATCAGATCCACGGAGACCCCAGTTTGCGAAGCTGGTGCAAGCACCAGCAATCATGCAGTTGAAGCAGTATCCCCGTCCTTATCCGACGAGCAGTTACCGTCAGCCAAGAGCAGCCCCGGTCACAGCTCGTCTGATCTCTGCATCGGGGCCATGGATGTCCAGCGCCGGTCCGCGTGGGGTCTGGTGATCGTCACGGCAGGACGAGGAGGAGAAATCAGAGTGTTCCAGAATTTTGGTTTCCCGGTTCAAGTGTAAAGCTGGCGTGAGAGTGCGGAGCTGTTGCTGGGCTCTTTGCTGTACAGATACCTTCACTTCTTCACCAGTTCACCTACTAGGAGTTTAACTAGCTGAAAGTTTTCTCCGTTTTGCTGTCTGTTTTAGTGCATTAAGAGCTCACTCCGAAGACCACACTATTCTTTTTATTTTTGATACAAGCATGGCTCTGTGTAATTGTATGGTTAACAGCCGACACATTCATTTGTTCATATCATGGTTCTTTTCTTATACAAAGATACTTGCTGAAATTACACCAGGTTTCCTTGTTTTTTTTTTCTGTTCTTTACTGCCAATGATAGTTCAACATTGATCAGAGCTGCTACAACTGTGACCTTGTGAACTGGAAGAAACTGAACTTTTTATTGCAAATATACGGAGTCACTACAGAGAGCAAGTGACATCCTTGCTGCAGCAACGGACAGATCATATATGGTTCGTTGGATTCAAATAACAATCACCAAATCATTTGTGTAAGCATCAGAAGATCAAACGGAGAGTGGAGTCTACCATAAGATGGAGCAGCGCTCGTGCAAGGCTGAGACGAACACACCGAGTGATTAAGCTGGTAAGCACACAGCTACTACCTTACTTACTCATGTAAACCTGACCGATCGAGGCTGCGATGCTAAAACAGGAGCCTGAAACGCACCGGCTGACATGACGATGGCATCGATCAGTTGCCGGCTGCTGGCGGCGGTGGCGGGGGAGGCGGCCAGGTGAAGTCGAGGCCGGTGGTGAAGTCGTCCCACACGCCGCTGCCCGGGAGCGTCCCATCAGCAGCACCGCCCCACGGCGCCGTGAGCCCGTCGTCGAGGCCCGGGGCCGACGAGGAAGCCGGCATCCACGGAGAACCCGCTGGAGCTGCAGCGGCGCTGCCGAGCCCGAGGTCGAACTGCGGCAGGAACACGCCGTCGGTGAGGAACGGGAAGCCCGGGGGCGCGTCCGCCGCCCGGTACGCCGCCGGCGAAGAGGGCGATGGCGAGGGCGAGGGCGCAGGCTCGTCGGACCTGCGGCGCTTGTTGCTGCCTTTGCCGTTGCCGGCGCGGCGGCAGGCGCCTCCGACGGGGACGTTGCGCAGCGTGCCGCCGTGCGTCCAGTAGCGGCGGCAGACGCGGCAGAAGTGGCGCGGCTGGTTGGTGCTGTAGTTGTTGTAGTAGCAGAACTTGGTGTTGCGGGACCTGCAACGCGGGCACTCGAGCTGCTCCCTCTTGTTGTTGTTGCCCGCCGCGACGCCGTCGTCCTGGTCAGCGATCACCACCGCACGCAGGCGCGCGCGCGCGTGTCAGTACGTGCTACTACATGACTAGCTTGTTCGTGGCAGGCACGTACAGGTGACAACATGGTACAGTAGGAGACAGTGCGTAGGGAGCAGCCACGTACTGACCTGCGGGAGCGGAAGTTGATCTTCAGCGGGGTCCGAGGCGTCGGCGGCGAGGGCGGGGCGCTTGTTGGCACCGGAGGAGGCGAGGAGCGAGGGTGAAGAAAATGGAGCCATGGTTTGCTGCGGTGGGAGCAGAGCTAACGTTTCAGGTGGGATGGGATCGGGACGTCCGCCTCCCGCCAGGCTAATCATTCACTTATCCCACCGTCCCTATCCCTATTATCCCACCAACAGGAAAAGTTAAGTGACCTCCTGTGGGATGTCCCACCTGTCCCACAGATATCCCACCTTTAGGTGCGTATGGTGTATGTTAACAATCTCTTTAAACTAGCGGTACTAAAATTCTTCTCTGTACTGCTCACGCGATGATGACGCAGTGCTGTCTTTGCGTTCGCCTCCTGTGCTTTCCGTGCACATATGCTTCTCGTTGAGAGCCCATATGCCATCATGGAAATTACAAATAAAAAAATTATAAATTGAAAAATTGCAAACAGAAAATTTGACACTAGCCGAAGAATTAATACAAGACAGCACATGCACAGTTTCTCAAGATCCACATAAACAGGGCCTGTGCAACATAATATACTACTAGTACTAGAATAAAAAAAGCAACAAGAAACAGAGGATTAAAAAGCAGAGTACTGGAGGGTTTTTCTGAGTACAGAATCGAGCGAGCCATCTAAGTTCATTGAAATAGAGTACTGCATAAGCTACAGCTAGCGGCTTAAATCAATTTGAGGAAAATGCTGTGGTATGCTTCAAGCAGGAAGCGCTGGAATTATGTTCTGCGCCAGGAAATCTTGTCAAAGCATCTGCCAGGAAAGGCCACTCTTGAGTAGAATCTTGGTTCCTTGGTTTAACACTTCCACATGCTTAGAAGTACCAAGACAGTAACCTGAGACAGTAATCAAGACATGGTTAGCAACAATCAACTGAACTTGAAAAAAACAGGCAACAAAACCATATATTTCACATGATGGAATTCTGCAGTAGTAAGCTAGTACAGATAAAATCAAAGCCAACAGAATCAGGCTCAATTTCTGGAGGATACTTGGTTCATTCAGTTACTGCTACAGGGAACAATGGTTAATACTAAGGATGTAAAGCATACCTTAACAACACAACAAATTGTAAATGAACAGGTTCATCAAGAGTCCACCTGTGTCTCGTTTCTCTCCACTCTGAAATTAGAAAATCATCATGTGAGCATCCTTAAATCCTACATGGAACCCTTGATATTAGGAAAGCCTACAAGTTCAGTAAACTGCAAAGTGTCCAGTTCTGGATATATACTTTGCAACCTTTTCCCCAACACCTAGCCACAAAGAGCAGCACATGTTAAGGTATGCTCGTACCTGAAATTAGTATTAGCCCTGAGAATTTCATCTTCATTCTCCAGATCTTCTACAATTGTCGTTGAATCAATTACACCTGAAAACATAACAAGAATTTGTAAATTTAGTAAACATAACATTATTGACTAGCCAAGAGGACAATAGTTTACCTGATGGGCGCATCCAATCTTGCAGGCATATCAATGCCGTGATGGTTTCGCTAGCCAAACGACTACGGTAGTCGCTAATCACCCTACTTCCAGTGGAGAATGCTGACTCCGAAGCCACAGTAGATGCAGGAACAGCCAGTACATCACGTGCCATACGTGCAATTGTAGGATACTTATGTCCATTGGTCATCCACCATTCCAGAACATCAATTTCAACATCTGGAGGTACAAGGTCATCTTTCAAGTACATATCATACTCACTTTGCTTAGTTCGCTGCTTGCGTTGACCCACATGCTGACTCCACCTAGCCCACGGATCACTTGAAGATGATGCTTGATTTTCTTGTTCATTTCGAATGCCTGAGTCACCAATCTGCTGTGATGAATACGCGCTTAGCATTTCTTTGAATTTCCTCTTCACGATTGCTAAATACTTTGGCCCCTCAAGCTCTGTATCATCCTTCAAGCTGTAGTTCAAGAACTCAACCTTGCACCGAGGATCGAGTATTATAGGTATGCACATAGTTAAGTATGAGAGCTTCCAGTACTTCAAGAACTTCTTCTTCATATGCAGCACCATTGATCTGATTGTGGCATTCGCATTTGATGCTTCCTTTTCCAACGTCCATTTGACCCTCCAAAGCATTTTGAAATATGCATTGCTTGTAGGATATAGTGAACCAGAAACTACCACCGTAGCATCATAGAAAACAACTAACAACTTGCAAATTTCCTCCGCGATTGTCCATTGAGAAGCTGATGGTGCACATTTGAACGAAAGGTCTTGCACAGCCAATTGATCAAAGGCTGCAATGTACTCACTTGCTGTCTTCATCATCAAATATGTTGAGTTCCAGCGAGTGCTGACATCCAATGCGACCTGTTTCTCACAAGTTATTCCAAGCTGTGTAATGATTTTGTCAAAATTTTCTTTCCGCTGAGCCGAGCTCCTCACAAACTTGACACTCTCCCTGATGGCATCAATAGCCCCACAGCTGACCTTCAGGCCATCTTGCACGATCAGATTTAGAACATGTGCCGCACAGCGATGATGAAATATGTCACCATTTCCAGCTAGCAGTCTTCTCCCAATCAGGTTTGATTTGATATAGCTGACCATCAAATCATTAACTGAAGCATTGTCTAGAGTGATGCTGCAGATTTTATCATCTATACCCCAATCTTCCATTGTTTTTAACATAACATTTAACAGATTAGTGGCATTGTGAGGAGTTTCAACGTGAGCAAAGTTGATAATTCTCTTATGGAGGTTCCATTTGTTATCCACAAAATGGCATGTAACACAAATATAACCTAGCTCTTGATTCGATGTCCAAAGATCTGCTGTTAGTGAAACTCTAGAGTTCAAATTTTTCAACACCTCTAGTAGCTGTGTCTTTTGCCTATTGAACTCTGCAATACATTCATCTCTTATAGTAGTTCTAGACATAAGCTTGAAGGCTGGGTTCAGACTAGCCACGAATCTTCTAAAACCAACATACTCAACTATACGGAAAGGAAGCTCATGGAGTACGATCATCCTGACAAGCTCATCGAGAGCTTTATCTCTATCATACTTAAACCGCTTAATAGCAGGAATTCTTGCATCGCCGGGCTGAATGGTACCAATCAGTTCATCTAACTTGGCTTTTTCAGTGCAGGTCGACCTATGCCGACGGCATTGACTAGATCCAGACTTTTTAGAAGTCGGAAAGATGGTTTCACAATGGATACACTGACCTTCCACAAGTTTGCCATTGTCATCATAGATAGGAGTGAAATCATCCCATATGTCCGACGTGAGTTTTCTTTTTCTTGATCTAGTTGGTGGGCCTGCATTATCAATAAGGAGGCATGTATTACAAACCAGGAAAGCTACTGCTAGCACAATTTTCATAGACATAAAAGACAGAAAGGAACTTACCGGTAGCATCAGCTGAAGTATGTGCACCTGCTGTAGACGCTACGACATTTGGAGGCCGCCTGGTCGCTGAAGTGTGCGCATTCGCGAGAGACAATGGAGAGTTCCTAACAGATGGAGAGTTCCTCCGCCTTGCAAATGATGGGCTCAAATACAATCTGAGACCAGGAGAGCTGACAACAGGCACGATTGGAGACCTTCGCTGTGAATGCTCTGCTTGGGATGATGGGGGAAAATACATTTCGAGTATAGGTTCTTCAGAAACATCATATTCCTCATCCTGAGAGGTTGACATGGTTTACCAACTAATACTGGCCTGCAACATTATCATAACAGAAGAACAATAAAATCATGATTTTCACCAAATCAAAAAATGCAACAGCAGCAAGAAATGGTTTAATCTAGAAGAAACATGATAGAAGCAGCTAGAACGAGTACATGGTCACCAGCAGTAACTGACCATAGTGAATCTTACACTCTTACAATCACTTCCATACGAATATACACATGGATTATTAGCTTTAATTTGCAAGCAAGAACTCTGCATCACTTAGCTTTAATTTCCAAATGCCCTAGCTGACCATAGTGAATACCTGAATTAGTAGAACCGACAGTTGCAGGAAGAAGAGTAAATACAGCAAGAACTCGTGGGGTACCTTGGGGACGAACCAGTCGTTGGCGAGCTTGGTGCTTCAGCAATGGAGGAGAGGTGGCGTCCTCAAGGGCAAGTACAAGCAAATCAGTCGGGAGGCCGGGCTTGGGGAAGAACTCGCCTCTGTCGGAGAGGCCACGAGTCGAGGACGAGCACGGGGGGAGCTTGGGGATGGCGCAGAGGTCATACCGCGGGCGGACGAGGTGCGACGGCGGCGGCCGCGTCGGCGGCGGCCGCGTCGGCGATGTGACAGAACTCTCGGGCTAGGGTTTCAGGCGGCTGATTGGGGCCCTTCTCTACATGCCTACGGGCCTAGCTTCGCCGGAGAACAAGGGAGGCTTCGGCGGCAGCGCGCTGAGACCTGGGAGACGGCGGCGGCGGTATGACTGGGAGACGGGCGGCGGCGGCGGTCGCTGAGAGCCTGAAGGGTTCGCTCCAATCGCTGGACAGAGTCACAGAGAGGAAGTAGGGATGTCTGGGCTGTCGCTGGGATAGATGGGCTCGTCCCACTCGGCCCACACGGGATTAGTAAACTCAGTTAGAGGGATGGGCGGGATTAGTGGGATGGGATGGGACACGGGATTGATGGAAAATCCCATCCCACTTGAAATTTTAAGCAGAGCGCATGCCGTGTCCGGTTCCGGTCCGTCGCGGCTTAAAACGACCCGTGGGCGCGCGGGGTGAGCCGGTGAGCAACTCTCTCTCTCTCTCGCTCGCTCTCTCTCTGTCTCTCTCAGGAGCTAGTCAGCTGGCTCTCGAAAAGAGGAAACGGATCGAGCCGTAGCTACTAGCTAGGAGGTAGGCAAGTAGCCGAGGATGGCAAGGAGTGAGCGGCGGCGGCAATCAGATGAGTGATGTGAGCGGAGCGGGTGGGGTGGGTGCGCGTTGGTCGTGGCCTAGTGGTAGCCCTATTTGTAGAAGCCGGCGCGGCGGTGGAGCCCGCCGGTGACGCGGCAGAGGTACGGGATGCTCTCCTTCTGCGCGAAGGCACCACCGCCTCTCCAGCTCCCGTCAGCGTCGCATTCCATATCTGGCTCCGGCCAGGCGGCGACGGAGACGCGCACGGCACGGCGCGGCGCGGCGCGGTCTGTGAGCCGGGCCGTCGCTTTTACCGAGGACACCGACGCGGATCTATCATTGGTGCCCGCGGTGTGGAGAGGACGAGACTCACTCACTGGAGAGTTCGATCGACGTGGATGGAATCTTGCTACAAGTTGCTGCAACAACTAACCACTACTACTCACTGATCCAGGCTCCAGAGTTCAGACCGGACACGCGCGCCACTATACATGCTTAGCTATATATAGTACGTACGTGATCGACGTACGTGACAGTACGTACGCGCGCGGTACGCGATCGGCGCGAGGCATGGGCGTCTAGCGCCGCCACCGGGCCGCCGTGACGGCACGATCGGGCGCCGGCCGGACGCGCGGTGACGGCCGGCCGGTGAGAGTGAGATCGACCCATCGTGTCTTGCGTGGCGGCGTAAACGACCGGCGGGGTTAGAACGATCGAGCTAGCGATGGCGGGTCGGCGTTAATGGGGACGGAGCGAACTGGCTCGCGGGCGGGCGGAGATAGGAGGGCGGCAGCCGTCTTACTCGTCGTGCGCGTCAGGGTGACGCGGCGCGGGCCCGCCGGCGAGAGATAGCTTGTCATTTCGAGGAAGAAACGGGGGACATGGTCGGCGCGCTTTTTCAACGCTCCGGGGCCACCGTGGGGGGACGGCGACGCCTCAGTCGCCGTCGGTGTCCTTGTCGTCTCCGGCAGCCGGGCAGGGGTAAGATTGGTTGCGGACCGACGCTGAACGCACACTCGCGCGCAGAGGTTCTCTGAATCCATTGTTATGCGTCGGCCAAGAGTCAAAGTACTGTTTACCGCGCAGGTCTGAATCGATTATGCACACGCGGGAAAGAAAAAGAAAGAAAGATGGTTAACATGTCGATTCAGATTTCTATGGGCGCGAGGTTTGGTAGCCTGGATGTGACTTGGCTCGCACATGGGTCTAGCAATTTTCGGTCCGTTTGGTTGCTGCAGGTCGAGCCGCGTTGCTGCACCGCACGGTTCTCAAAGCAGCTTTTGGCTAGGCCCTAGAGGAACATCCAGAATGACAGTTTCCAGCGATGCAGGCATATCTCCACGCCGGCTGATGCAAAAGGGCATCTTCGGCGCACGCGTGGAGACGAGAATGGACATGGCGGGAGTTGCGCCGCTCCTCGGCGAAAAGCGAATAGGGGGCGGGAAGGATTCTGTCACCTCCCTCCGCGCCCCATGGCCTATTTCTACCCCTACTCCACTCCCCCCAATTTTCGAGCTCCTCCTCCCGTCAGCAAGCAGGTAAGAGGCGCACGCATATCCGGTCGGCGACGGTTGCAGCGGCGGCGGCGAGTACTTATGGGCTGCTTCATCTACTTCCTGGTCCAGCGCATCTTCACCTCCGGCGATGACTGTAAGGCCCTTATCTCGGTACCGCGGTAATGCCTAGATCTAGGTTAGGAGTAGTCAGATCTTGTCTACGGTTTGGTCTTGTAGCAGAGGTTAGTTCGGATTATGGTGAGGTATCATGATCTTGCTAGGGTTCGACATTTCCGGTTGCTACTTTGTCCCAAATTAATGTGCTCACGTGCCATGATCTTGCAAGGGTTTGTGCTTGCTTGTGACGGTAAAGCACACGTCTGTTGGGAACCCCAAGAGGAGGTATGATGAGTACAGCAGCGAGTTTTCCCTTAGTAAGAAACCAAGGTTATCGAACCTGTAGGAGATGAAGACCACGTGAAGGTTGTTGGTGAAGGAGTGTAGTGCGGCGCAACACCAGGGATTCCGGCGCCAACGTGGAACCTGCACAACACAATCAAAATACTTTGCCCCAACTTAACAGTGAGGTTGTCAATCTCACTGGCTTGCTGAAAACAAAGGATTAAACGTATGGTGTGAAAAATGATATTTGCTTGGAGAAAACAAAAGAGAACAATGATTGCAGTAGGTTGTATTTCAGATGTAAAAGAATGGACCGGGGTCCACAGTTCACTAGTGGTGTCTCTCCAATAAGATAAATAACATGTTGGGTAAACAAATTACAGTTGGGCAATTGACAAATAGAGAGGGCATAACAATGCACATACATATCATGATGACTACTATGAGATTTATTTAGGGCATTACGACAAAGAACATAGACCGCCATCCAGCATGCATTTATGCCTAAAAAGTCCACCTTCGGGTTAGCATCCGCACCCCTTCCAGTATTAAGTTGCAAACAACAAAAAATTGCATTAAGTACTGTGCGCTCTGTTGGACAAGGCGACGCCTAGGCACCGCTTAAGCACGCTTAGGCACTAGGTGATGGACAAACGTCTCGCCTAGGGCATAAGCGGAAGTCTAGGCAGTGTAACCAAGAAATTGTCGTCCACAATAAGAAATCATGCTATACTTCACGATCGAGCTAGATTGACATCATTCTAAAGGTAGTGTTTAGAAATTTTCACATTTACAAGCTCTAAATTATTTATTCACATATAATAACCCATATCTACACTTGATGGTACAAACTATGCCCGCCTAGGCTGCGCCTAGTCCGCTTAAGCATCGCCTAGGCACTATGCGGATGCCAACCGCCTCGCTTACGCCTAGCGCTTTTTCCAACCTTGACTCGTGCGTAATGTAAACAATACAAATATCCTTATACAAAGTATTGATGTTTTATCCCTAGTGGCAACAACACATCCACAACCTTAGAACTTTCACATCACTCGTCCCGGATTCAATGGAGGCATGAACCCAAGTATCTAGCATAAATACC